>NW_010358071.1:115283-116177 GCF_000414095.1 Morus notabilis | reverse complement strand
AGGAATTATTCATATAATCATATTTTATTTTATTTTGATTTGGAAAATGTTTCATACTTACAAGTTGGACGACTCTGGAGGATATGAAAGTTTGAAGGATAAAAACTCGAAGTTTTATCATCGTATACAAAATTATTCCTAAATTCCAAAAAAAAAAAAAATCATCCCAAATTTGTGGATATCATTACTGCTGATCGGTTCCAAAATTGATTCCTTCAATTATGTAATTAAATCTGTCGTATCTTTCTCTCATTTACGTGATTGAATATAATTTTGATTAATGCCAAACATGAGTCGGCTGATTTATTATCATTATCATAGAATTTTTGTAAGCAAATAGTACTTTTGCAACTTGCATGTCGTCATGATAAAGACTTGTGATCATAATGGAAAAAAGAAAACAAATTGTAGTGACATGCTACTGAACAAAGCGTGTGATTAATGATTTTGAAAGAGACGATACATTAAAGCCCCAACAAAATGGGGGTTCCATCGTCAAAATCTTCCACAACAAATCTCGATTTCCATCATACTATTCACATTGTAAAAGAAAAAAGGTTGTCCCAAAATAGAGAAATTGAGTGGATGACCTTTTTTTATGCTTTATTTAAGTAAATGTTTGGGTTTTGTTATAACTTATTGTGTGGTTTTTGATAATTTATAGTTTGATCTTGGGAAATTATTAAAAAGATTTCTTAAATTATTGATTACATAATATTAATTTATCAACTTCAATAAGCTAAATTATTGATTCTTATAATTTTTGAAAACTAACATTTTTTTATTTAACAAAGTTGGAGACATTTATTAAAGGACATGGCCATATTCCACACACGTCTCAAATTTTGCAAAAAAAAAAAAAAAAAAAAAAAAAAAAAAAAAAAAAAAATAAAA
>NW_010358071.1:108503-115195 GCF_000414095.1 Morus notabilis | reverse complement strand
ACCACACAGAACTAAAAGTTTTAAAAAAAAAAAAAAAAAAAAAAAAAAAAAAAAAAAAAAAACATTAATAAAAAGGTATCATTTTTCAAATAAGGGGTTGTTTGGTTAAAGGATTCGTCTCCCGATTCGAATCATAGTTCATGATTCGTTACAGTATTTTCTCTCACAAAAAATACATGTAAATAAAAAATGATTCTAATTCATGAACCAAACGTTTCCTAAGTTTTTCTAAACTTCATATTTTCAGCTCATACCAATATGCAAATTAGTGGTGGATTTTAGAATTCCATTTATTGCTTATACATTTCCTTTTTTAAGGGGTTGCTCTCGTAGAATTAGAAAAAATAAATTACTTGTAGTTCTCTATTTTTCAATTGTCAAATATGTATAAGAAACTGTATATTCTATATACTTTTCAATTTAATTTAATTTTGATTAGATATTATCATCATAAACTAACTCTATAGGTAGGCCAACCTACTGCAGAAGTTCATCCCTTTTTTAAGGGAAAAAAAAATAATTCTTATTTGGACTTGTCTATGGTCCCCCAATTTGAAAGTGGGTACTTGTCCCCCATGTCTCATCATAATTGGTTGTACGACTAACGCGATTTTCTTGTATTGAGTCATAATAATAATTATTTTAAAAATTAGAGATCGTTTTTAAGCATATAACAATAAATGACTGTTATGCATACCTATTATGAATAATTAATGAATAATATTAAAAGACATATTAATAAACGATTATTGTTTTACTATTAATAATAATATGTGCACATTTATCATTTTTACTATAAATATTAGTCATTCCATCCTAATTGATTGTTTTTTTTTTAACTTAAATAATATTGTTGTGAAAGATTATAATTGTCATGTTATTTTTTTGATAGACACGTCTAATCATACATAAATATTTATTTAAACAGTATATGACAATTATTTATTATAATATACTTAGAAATAATTAGAGATTCAGTATAAAAGAATTATGTTAATTATTTAATCGATTACACTAATTTTTCAATCAGTTAGGATGGAAAAAATTTTCCATAAAGATAGAGGGGTGGGGACCACAGAAAAGGCCTTCTTATTAATTTCCTATACGGCCCTAGCTAGTACAGCACGACTGCACGAGAGATCGCTTTTCTTCTTTTTTTTTTTTTTTTTTTCCTGTGGGGGAGTTAATTAAGTTTAAAAAAAGGTTGCCAGCTTTATCAAAAATGCAAATTGGCCAGTTGCGTTAATGATGTAAGCATTTGGAGATAACATGACGTACATTCAATGATGTCATAAATTCATGCAAAGGCATTGGAGTTATTTTATTTTATTTTATATTTTTTTTTTGTGTAAGTAAAAGGCATTGGAGTTGTCAAAACCGACCCACCACCGTCGTTTGGGGAAGCAATAATACTACTCTCTGCTCTTTCAAGAAAAATGTTTTTCCTCAAACAGATAGTAACGATACTCCCGACGTGTAAGGAGTTATTTAGTTAGAAGATTCGTCTCTTAATTTAAATTATAGTTTGTAGTTTATTATAGTATTTTTTTTATAAAAAATATACGTAAATTAAAATAATTTTAATCTATAAATCAAACGTCTCATAAAACAAAAAAGAGAGACAACGCGGATAATACAAAGTTCGCTCACGATTTTACGGTTTGCCCAAGTCTTTTTTATTTTATTATTTTTTTAGAGCTTTTTTAGTAAGTTAAACAAAAATTAAATTAAATTATTGATAATTTTTTTATTCTCAATCATTATATATAATTAAAATTAAATTAACTTAAAAAATTATACAATAATTTTTAATATAAATCTGATTATTTAAAACTCTTTTTAAAAAAAAATTACTTACGGTTCGTTTATATCGGGCTTTTTTACAGTCTCTTCAATAGAGGTCTTTCCGATACAACATGCAGTTATAAAAAACGTAACATGACAGTTATTAAACGTAATTAACGTTGTAGAGATATAATATCAAGAAATTTCATCATCCAAATACCATGTTACACCTTTCTAGAATCAATATTTCATCTAGTGTCTCTCATGTTACATTTTATTTATTCACATGTTACATTAAAAAGGATCTCCCACCAAAAGGACTATGGAAAAAACCATCTGTATACTTGTTTCGCGCTCGTATCTTAAACAAAGAAGGATAATTATTAAGTACAATAAAAACATTCAATTGCTCACCTAAAAAATATTAATTTTTTCCCCCAAAAAAAAAAAGTTGCACAGATTATAGTCTCGTGATCTAGTGATTTTTTTTTTTTTTGAGGAAAAAACTCGTCTATTTATAATCGGACGAGAATTCTCAAAATGACTATATATAGTGAGAATTGTTTAGAAAAATTTTATAAATTGATGATCATCTAGAAGAAGTCGCATAGGAGAAAAGCTCGAAGTAATTGCAAGGTTTGAGTCAAGTGTGAACTGAATGAGATGATCAGTTACATCAGTTGTTGGCTGCTTGTCGTTTGGCCAACTTTCATTAGCTAGCTAGTCATCTTTTTTTAATGGACGGCAAAGCCGTTTAGCTTGGTTTGAAAATGAAACACATATATGTAGCTACACAGAGCCATAATTATAAACCAGAAAACTAAAGGTTCGTTCATTTCACCGATTTGAGTTTTTAATTTTAAGTTTTTACAGTAAAAAGTTCTCAGAAAATGTCACATCTAATTTTTTATGCTACAGTGAAAAGCTCTAAGAAAATATCACATCTCAACTCGAATTGAAAACTCGAATCCGTAAAGTGAACGAGGCCTAAAAATATTGGTCCAAACTCATTCTACTTTTTCCTCCTAGTTAGTTCAATTTTGATTAAGATTTAGGTTAATTAGAATCTAGCTAGGTATGAACTAAGGCTAGAAGGAAAACAAGCCTGCGCTAAAATTGATTTTTATTTCCTTTTAATTCAGGAGGTAATTTACCTTCTTTAGATTAGAAGATTCCATTGCTAATTAAGATATGTTGAAAAAAAAACGCACTCCTACATCCACAGTGAAAAAATATACTGAAACAAAAAAAATAAAAAAATAGAGAAGACAAAAATTTAGGTAGTTTAAAAGAATTTTCTACGTCCACAAAAGAGAAAAAAATAATTACTAACAATTTCAGAATTACACACTTTCTCTCAACCCAAAACCTCTTACACCATTTGTCTATCTCTTTCTTCACTTTTCTCTAAAAAAAAAGAGTCACTTTTTCTCTGCACTTTTCTCTGAGTACCCATAAAGACCTACTCAAAACACTTATTTATAGATTCTTAATAACCCTTACTTAAAAATAGAAAAAATATAACTTACCTAAGAAACACAAAATTATTATTTTTTTAAAACTAATTTGAGTTACTTACCCAACAAAACATTACTCGCCCACTTGGTCGAATGAAAGTCAACAAATTGAACATGTTAGAAGGCCATCAAATTGAACATGTTAGAAGGCCATCAAATTGAACATGTTAGAAGGCCATATTAATGACTGATGAGTTGAGCATCAACATGCGTACGCGTTTGTTTGGTAGGGTTTAGAATCAATCAACGGAAAATTAACAAGTAAGCCATAGTTTTTATCTCTTCAATGTTCAAATAATTGTGGAAGGAAATTGGAACAAGTTATTTAATACACAAAATGAAGTTTGAATTACTATACAGTACTAGAAAACGTCCAAGTATATGCAGTATTTATTAAAAGTTATTTGTCAAACATTTTAGAGAGAAGGGGCAGAAAATTGAAAAGATAGAGGAAGGTCGACCTCTAAGTTTCATTTTTATGTTGATGAAGGTTCACATGTGTCCTGACGTGTTGAGACGTGATCAGGATAATAAGCCCGTAAGTTATGACCTCGTTCATTTCACCAATTTGAGTTTTCAATTTCAATTTTACTAATTTTTATAAAAAGTCATATCTAACTTTTTCTGTTACAGTAAAAAGTTAATATATAAAATCACATCTCAACTCAAATTAAAAACTTGAATCAATGAACTGAACAGAACCATAATATCTTAAAGTCCTTTGACTTTAATCTCACGTCTTAGTACATCAGCACACATGTGAACCCCCAACACTTCATGACTATAAGCTAGGGAATACCTAGTTGAAGCTAAGGAAGACAAATCCTTAGTTAGAGCTAGTTCGAGTCCGAAGCTATCCCAACCTGGAGCTAAAGCGACTTCCTAGTTGGTGTTGAGGCAAGTCTCTACCTAAAGCTAAGGCGGCCTTCCTAACTGAAGGTAAGGAAACTCCCTATTTGGATCGATCTAGGGTGGATCCCAAGCTTCAGCTAAGGAAAACACACACCAATAATTCTTAAGCCTCGCTCAATTCGTTGATTCGAATTTTTAATTTAAGCTGAGGTGTAATTTTATTTGAGAGTTTTTTCCTGTAATAAAAAAAATTTAAATGTGACTTTTTGTGAGAATTTTTAACTGTAGTAAAATTAAAATTAAAAACTCGAATCGGTTAAATAAACAATGCCTAATATCTATGATTGTTGCGGCCCATTAATTAAATTATCAATATTATTATGAGAAACAAATATCCACTAATTGCTCCTCCATTGAAGATGAATTCAATTGACATTAAAAAAAGAAATAAACCCTCTCTTTTATGTCAGAATTAGCGCCGTTTCATGACCAGTCTATAGTCTTCGATGCTCTATAGTTAATTATATCTCATTTGAGTGTCAAGTTATGGACTATTTTACAAAAACCGAGATTGTTGACTTTTCAAGACAAGTTTTGTTGACTTAAGTGTTAGATTGCACCGACGCTCCCTTTGCTTTGTTGCTCGTTTGTTTTGTGTTGTTGTCACACGTTCTTCATTTAAGGGTTCGTTTGATTGGAATTATTAGTTCAAGAGTATGCTTTCGTGAAGGAGTGGAATAGGGGTGACCGCTGTAGGAACTTCCCGTAAACAAATAAATAAATAAAAGATCGATGGTTTATACTTTCTTTCAGATTGCTCTCATATCTTGTCATTTCTCTCCCCTAAATTATTCTTATAACTATATTCTTTTCTATCTCTTCCGCAAAACATGTCCATATTTCTATTCTTGTAAGGCTGAATATATGGGTCACGACATGACAACGCGACTCAAAAACGACACGAATTTTATAGGTTAGAGTTAAGAAAAAAGATGTTCGGATTAGAATTGGGTTGACATGAAATTGACACGAAAAACACGGATCAATTTCGGGTTGGACCCATCTAACCCGACTATTTTTCATTACAAATTTTTATTTTATTATGAATTTGTGATATCATGATAATTATACTCAAAATCTTATACTATTATTTACTTAATTTCAATGGATGTTATTGTATTTTAGTGTGTTATAAATTTTAAATTATTTCTAATATGTAAAAAACTAAATAAAAGTATATAATTTTCGTGTCAATTTCGAGTTCACGGGTCAATTTTGTGTCACGAGTCATTTTCGTGTCGTATCAACTTGTAAAGTAGTCGTGTCGTGTTTGTGTTGCGGTTTTTAAAAAATTTCGTATCACGGATCGTGTTTGGATTGACTGTAAATTTAAAAAGAAACGAGCAAAATACAATATAAATATAACTCGTTACACGAATTGTCATCCATATATTCGTGCAATCAAACAGAGAGTGTGTGTACGTAGGATTCTAGGCCTCAAATTGGATTTCCCTTCCAGTTTTGGATAGGAAGATTTAAAACTGGATAACTATCCAAGACCGTTTGATATGACGTTAAAGGCGATAAAGAGACTGACCTTTTTTTTATAAAAAAAAAAAAAAAAAAATGTTTGAGAGAAGACCTGATGAAGTTGGAAGCAATTTTTTGAGCAGTAGGTATCATATGTGTAGAAATAATCGCCAGAGTATCATTGAAAACTAAGGACCCTACTAAAATAAAAATTGGCACATGGACAACAGCAAAAGTATATTCAGTGCACTGAATTCTTGCATGCCGCCATCTCAATGGCAACCACCCGTTTACATCCCCACATGCTATCGCCCTTTTAATGCTCTCTTGTATTTCTATTTGTATTTGCATACGCGAGAAATGTTAGCGTTATTTTTTTATTATTTTTTATATTTATTGTTTAATATGTAAATTTTATTATCTTATTTTTTATTAAAATAATAATATATTATATTAATGCAATTTATATGTCAAATAATAAATACTTATAAAAAAAATGACAGAAAGTTATACTAACATTTTTCTTGCATGCTAAATTTTCGGAAGTATTTCATCAGACAAGGTCTTTGCGGATAATATATAGTTTTCATTCCTCCACCTTAGTTTATTTATTTTTTATTGTTTTAATTCATCGGGAATAGAGCTAGGGTGACGTACGTACTTACGTAATTTTGGAGATAGGACGCATCTTTTCATGGTAGACGGGTTTGCTCAATTCGATTATCGTTGGGAGTGACTCAACATAAGACCTTGTAACGAGAACGATAACTAGCTAGATCCCAAGCAGTATTTCTACCCTTAATTAATTCATTGATCACTAAGACATTAATCTTCTTTTATTTTTCCTCTTCTACTTTCTAAATCACGTCATTAACTTGTTAATTCCATATGTTGTTATTAACTTAATTTTCTCTACTTTAAACCAAAAAAAAAAAAAAAAAAACATTAAGTGTCTTAATATTAGGGGTGATAATTCGTATCACGTGTCGTGTTTTGATCGTTTTTTTT
>NW_010358071.1:78289-107730 GCF_000414095.1 Morus notabilis | reverse complement strand
CCCTTTTTTTTTTTTTTTTTTTGCCCCCTTCAATATGGATAGATAATATCCTTTCTGTTTTCTATCAAACACATGATCCAACTATATCTTGAGAAATAATATAGAGAAATAGTGATCACGAATGGAATATATAGCTCTATATGATTAAGACCCAAAATAGTTTTTCATAAGTCGAACTTTATCTGACTCAGAAGTGTTTTTCACTCTTTTATTTCCCTCCGATAAAAGGACACATAAGAGACTACATATATACTACGTCTTTTTTAACTGTTAGACGGTGAAAAGAAAAATCTGAACCGTTAATATTTTTAATTAAAGATTGATATATTTTGAACGATCGATTGAGATCGTTTTTTCGGTCATTAACGGTCGGTTGAGATTTAAATTGCATGATGTATGTCGTAGTTTTCACGGACGGATATGTGCAGTGTTTAGAATTAGGTTCAAAGGAATAATGTCGCATTCACATTGCGCATTCACATTGGCAATCATTGACAAAGAAGGACAGCCAATTAGGTATGTAGAGCTAAGCAAAGGATGTAAGGCCGTGAAAGCAGTCCTAGTACTCTCTATAGCTACTTTTGTTCTTTTTTTTTTGTGGAAAAAGTTTCTCATATCAAGAGTTTGTGAACCAAATTACAATCAAAGTGCTAAAAGTTTGTGAACCAAATTACACGTTCGTGATGGAGTATTCATTTCATATCTGGTAATGGGGATTGAAATTGATTTCCAACGACAAAGCGACAGCGAATGGTACTGCTGCGTTTTATTCACGGATGAGGCAAATGTAGATGAGTGGAAGACACATAACGTGCGTGGTTGAACGGGACGGAGGGAACAACTCACAATGCTATGTCCTATCCTATGTACATATATGCTTGGACCTTGTCAAATATTTGACCAAGTAAAAGATATATATATATATATATATATATATAACATATAAGAGCACTGCTATTTATCAACAATTGTGAGGTAGCATCGCAATCCTGACATCGTTAAAATAGAACTGCCACGTACAACAAATAGTAAAAAGAACCGAGCTAGTGTCACTATGTTATGTAACAATTTTAATATATTATTACATATGTAGTGATTTCCTAGCTCACCGGTGATGATAAATATCCCTTTTCTACGTTTAAAGGGTTGCAACCATAAGAGACGGTTAATATTTTTCATGAACCTGGTTGAAGTTTTGGAACGCCATGCTAAAGTGATCTAATAGCGTGACTCATTACTTATTGTTAGTGTAATTTGTGATTGGCTTATTTTTGGTAAATTAGTTGAAAACTATTTTTGACAGATTGGTTGCAATTTGATTGTAAGCTTGGCTGGCACGGCAAATCGATGAGTCCTATAAAGAAAGTCTGGTGGCACAGTAAAAGTTTTGATTTGATTGCAGAGATTGAAGAGTTGACTTTAGGGGACGAATGGCTGGAAAAATCTTCTAGCTTGGTGAGTTTTTTGAATTTGGTTGTATGGCAAAAACTTAGTTGGTGCGGAAGGGAATTGTGGAAAAAGGGGCTGAACGTATGTGAGGTTTTGGCTTTTGAAAAACAGAGACACATGGCTGAAAACATGAGAGATATTTTGAGTTCATGTGAGAGGTTTTGAAGGAAATATTCTGCAGCAAAAGGCTGCTCTGATGCTCGTTGAGTGAAAAAAACAAAAGGTGGTTCTTCGGGAGAATAACGTATTACTTTCAGGAGAAAGTTTTCAAAGACGAGTGGTGCTCGCTGGACAAGGCCACTAAGAGGATTCTCCACAGCGGCGACAACATCAAGGAGGGAGTCTTTGAGTGTGTAAGACCGATTGGTGTTTGTAATCTCTTTATCTTAGTAGATGCATGTTCACTGTCTGGGCGTGACCCCACATAGTAGGTGTGCGCACTGAACTGCGATACCATTTTCGTGTGTTCTTTATGCTTTCTGTTATTTTATTGCACTCACAATCACTGGAACTGAATTAAAAGAAAAACAACTATGTCTACACTTATACTGTCATCAGTGTCACAACCAGTGTTGTAACACCACTTGTGACACCGACCGAAAAACGGACCTAACACTTATTATAAGGTTTATTTTCACCAATGGCATTCAAGGATATATGCTTGTCCCTTTGATTTTTAATATTTACTTTTAAACGTCTAGCTACCATGGTAACAAAATATTCATTTTTAGAGAAAACATTGCCCGAGAATTGCTTGTTAAGAGTAATAATATTATCTAGCTACCATGGTAACAAAATATTCATTTTTAGAGAAAACATTGCCCGATAATTGCTTGTTAAGAGTAATAATATTATTTTAAAATTAGGTAGATATAAAATATTATTTTGAAAAGAAAAAAAAAACAAATCTATGTATATTAAAACTGTCATGCATTTAGTTAATAAACTTCTGAAAATTAATGTTGGAGGCCAAGTTAGACACAAATCACACTCTTGAGCACTGATAGTAAATATAACCCTCATTATTACTAAGCAATATGTTTTTCAATCAAACTAACAAAGTGAATCAAGAAGACTACTTATAAGGGCCCCTCAAAAAAAAAAAAAAAAAAGCCTACTTATAAGGCATAATCAACCTGTTTGTCAATTAACTAATGCAGTCGTACTTTTGGATTTAATTTTCTTTGGGAACTCTCTTAGGTTTAATTAGAACGTTGACTAAAGTTAAAAAGGCTAAATTACAAAGCTCTAAAGTTTGAGGGTCAATTTGGGACATGCCACAAAGTATGTGTTTTTATGTTTTCATCCATATATATGATAGATATTATCTAGTACTCTGCATCTGCATTCTACAGCACACTAATTAGAAAGAGATGGACGAACACACCACGTACTTGATATTCTTAAAAACAAAAAAGATAAATAGATACTTGCATAATTATATGGCTTAGGTTCTATATAGATCATTCCATTTGTCCCATCCAAACTAAGAAATAAAAAAAAAAAAAAAAAGTTTCTAAATCCTAACCAATTAAGATAATGTCAAAGCTATTGTGAATTTCAAATAATTTATATTTAACACGTTCTGTAATTTGCTGTATTTTTTATTTTCCTTCTCGAAATTTGTTGTCCACATATAAATAACACACAAGTCGTGAAGTAAACAATGGAAAAATTCAACTCTAAAAAGTCTGTTATCTTTGTCATAATATCCACGCACGATTTAATGTTAGCAGCCACTATTATGTATCCTTATTTTCTAGCGAAAACTTTGCGATAATTTCAATTCGACTTCTTAGTTATGTGTTTCTAAAAATTTAAAACATAATTTGTAAGATAGCAAAACTTTTCTTGATTAAATAAAAAAAAAGAAAGAAAACTTCTCTTGAATCAAATTTAGAAGGACAATCCAATTTTAGTATGTCAAATAATGATGTCGAACCAATCATATTATACCATGTCATTTAAGAAGTTTACGCCCCGTTCATTTCACCGATTTGAGTTTAGAATTTGAGTTTTGTTACAGTAAAAAGCTCTCAGAAATAATCACATCTAACTTTTTTGCTACAGTAAAAAGTTCTCATATAAAGTCACAGCTCAACTCGAATTAAAAAATTGAATCAGCGAGCTAAATGGGATATTTTGGTATCTGAGTCCCTTGTCGTTGTCAAATACGATTGGTTAGACAACATCAACATTAAAAATGAAATATAAATCCGACAAATATGAGAAGTTTGCGTGAAGAAAGTAAAAAAAAAAAAAAAAAAAAAACAAGTAATGCTTGTATTACCTTGATAATTGATGAGTTCTTCTCATATTTGTCAACTCTTTCACTTGAGATAGTTGACTTGAGGGATTTTATTTATTTATTTATTTATTTTTTTTGACTTTTTTCCGGAGTAGAAAGTAAATGTTTCAAAATATAAGGACTAAACATCAAATTGAAACAAAATACAGGTATATTTTTTTTTTTGAAATATTTCCTTCTTTTTCCAAATAAAAAATTGATGTAAAATCTATGGTGGGTGAGTTTAACATTATTTCATGAAAGGAGAATCCATCAAATATAAGTTAATAGGCGACGAGGCGTGAAAAAGAACCCATAATACTTGTCAAGGCGTGGAATGGATCATTTCTAGACATGTTTATTATTATTCACATGATTGCCAATAATTCGTACGCAACAACATTTAAGCCATTTTTTAAACTAATTTAATTTTCTTATACTTGTGTGATCCCACAAGAAAAAGTTTCCCGAGGTCCACAAATAATTAAACAAAGACTTCTCTAACTCAATCGTGTTAAAAACGCCGACACAGTGAAAATATGTAAAAGATAAAAGCAAAATACATCACGGGTCTGTTCTTTTGTGAATAAATGTCCATGTTTAACATATGAAAATAGAATATAGATTTTCCAAATTGAAAAAAAAAAAAAAATCAGCTTAAAAAAGGGTGAACCACATAATTTTAATCAAACAATTCTTCATGGGAAAAATGTGCCAAAAAAACTCAATTATGAAAGCTTGATGACTAGGCTGCCCTTTTTCTCTTCTTTTCCCCTCTCTCTTCCTTTCCGCTTAGTTAGGATCTAAAAATAAGTACCTTTTTTAATCCAAAAATAAGTATTTAAAGAAAAAAAAAACTGATATCTGTTATAATGGCATGATGAGGGGATTGAGGAGGGCTTATTTGTTTTCTTTACAGAATGATACATGTTGTAACATACTAGTAAGTATGTGCGCGAACATGACACTTTTTAAAATAATGGTATACAAATTATTGGAAAAAGAAAAAAGAAAAGAAAAAAAATAAACAAACATAAGATATTTGAGGAAGAAGAAAAAAATAAAAATAAAAAAGTAAGAAGAAATAAAAATAAAGTGTAGAAATAAAAAAATGAGATGATAATTAACAAAATGAGATTTTTTGGTACACCTAGTGTACTGATATGCAAATAAAAATAAAGTGTAGAAATAAAAAAATGAGATGATAATTAACAAAACGAGATTTTTTGGTACACCTAGTGTACTGATATATCAAGTTTTTTAACCGTTAGATATACAATATCTTTTAATTTTTACGCAATTTTATACAAATCGACGGATAAAAAATATGACTTACGAGTATGTTAGTGTACCAGAGAAGATTCTATTGACAAAAAAGAAAAAGAATATAGAGAAAGGGAAAAAAAAATTGGGAAGATAAAAGAAGAAAAACAAAGAGAAACGAAGGAAAAAAAACGTCTCGCCTAAAAAAATGGATTCACAATTAGTTGTATGGATTGATAGATAGATTATAGATATATATAAGAAAGACAGAAGATGTCTATTTTTTTGAAAAAAGAGAAAAAAAAAAAAAAAAAAAAAAAGACTTTCTGCTTAAAACAAAAAGCGAAAAAAAAAAGAAAAAAGGTACTCCGTTTCTGCGCTTTTTGTGATATCACAAAATTGTGATCAGCTCTTTGACTATTTCTGGGTTCTGCAAAATCTACGTGCTTTTCAAAACTTTTGCTTTAAAAGAAAAAAAGATGAAAAATCCAGTGGCTATCAGCTTTTCTCACGATCCACCATTTGTTCCTCAATTATTCTCTCTCTCTCTCTCTCTCTCTCTCTCTCCTCTTCTTTCCCTTTCACTTTCCATTTCTAAATCAAAGAGTGGTCAGCCCCCCCTCTGGCCTCTGTTTCTTCCTCATCGCTTTCAATTAATTTTTTTTTTTAATATTTACATTTTTATTAAATTCAAATCCCAGTAGCCCGAAATTAATTAATACTAATTTTCTAAAGAATATTACATAAATGTTATCCTCGGGTACACACCCATGCAGGCCTTATTTATTATAAATATCTCTAGAATGCAACTTGCTTCTGCCTCACTTTCCTGGTAGCTACTCAGTGTCTTGAAACTTTGCAGACTTGACCAAACCTTTTTTTTTTTTTTTTTTTTTCCTTTACCCTTTGGTTAAATTTGTCATTTTGACATCTTACAGACAAGTAATAAATGGAAACCAAAGTCTTGTCTTCTGGAGTCCGGTTCTCAAATTTGCCGGAGAGTTATATCAGACCAGAATCTGAACGACCTCGACTTTCTGAAGTCTCTGATTGCGAAAATGTCCCTGTTATCGACTTGGGTTCTGATGACAGAGCCCAAATTGTCAAGCAAGTTGGTGATGCCTGCAAGTTTTATGGCTTCTTTCAGGTACCAAAACAAAAAACAAAAAAAACAAAGTTTTGTTTTCTTTGTCCACGGAATAATCAACAAAGCGTACCTTTCTCGGCCGTTTCGTTAAGATCAAGTGTAGTATCTATTCTTATCCGTTTAATACTAGATGTATGTTTTTTTTTTTTTTTTTTTTTTTTTTTTTTTTTTTTTTTTTTTTTTTAAAGGTTATAAATCATGGGGTATCTAATGAAGCAGCGGAGAAAATGTTAGGAGTGGCAAGTGAGTTTTTCAATCTTCCCTTGGAGGAGAAGTTGAAGTTTTACTCAGATGACCCGTCTAAGACGATGAGACTCTCCACAAGTTTCAACGTCAAAAAAGAGACGGTGCATAATTGGAGGGATTATCTAAGACTCCATTGTTATCCTCTCGACAAGTATGTGCTTGAGTGGCCCTCCATTCCTCCTTCATTCAAGTAAGTAATTATATATATATATATACCTTGGAGGAGAAGTTGAAGTTTTACTCAGATGACCCGTCTAAGACGATGAGACTCTCCACAAGTTTCAACGTCAAAAAAGAGACGGTGCATAATTGGAGGGATTATCTAAGACTCCATTGTTATCCTCTCGACAAGTATGTGCTTGAGTGGCCCTCCATTCCTCCTTCATTCAAGTAAGTAATTATATATATATTTTTTTTTACCTCTTCTTGTGAGTCAAATGGTTAGGATTTCATTACTTCCATGATAAAACCGGGAATGTTGACCATAATGCTTAGGACAAATTTTTTGTCCCATTATTAAGGGATAGGTATGTTTAATATATATATACACGTATATTGTAGATATTCATGTGAATGTGTCATACGATTTCATGTCATGTCATGTGACGTATTTATTAATATTTTATAAGATTTAATATAATAAAAACGTTAAATGACACGGTTGTCTGTACCTAAAAATATTTAGCGTGATATGACACGTCAGATGATTTTATGAATTTTATATGATTGTAACCGTAAATAGAATCTATCTAACTGAAACGACTCGACTGGGTTGACTATATTCTTACCTTACTATTTAAGATATTTTTATGATTTTCTTATATCTATTATTAAAAAATTGAGATATGCATGTTATGTTAGTAAAAAGGAATACTAGCACAAAGGAAACAAGGAAGCAAATTATTTTTGTGTATGACCAAGTTAAGTCGAAGGATTCTTAATGGCAGAGTACTCTGTGAGATAATGTCGCACATATATCTTTCTATCAAGCATAAACTTGTTTGTCATATATATATATATACACACAATTTATATACGTTTGCTAGACTTCAATCACTTTCTTTCATCTTGACTATATCATTACACATATCGTGAAAAAAAAAGGGGGGGTGAAAATTGATTTGAACATAAATTAAATAAGCCGTTGGGCCGTTGCCTTTCCTTGCACCGCTCAAAAAGAAAAAGTGAATCCCTTCCCCATTTTCAAGACAGAAAATGCAATACATGGTCATGCCGAGTCAGCTCCCATGTGCTCACACATGTTATGCAAGCCCTAATCTTTCATTAATTCTCCGAAGATGCCCAGGTTCGTCTCATGCGTACGATATTCACATGCAATACCTTTTCTTCTTCTCCCTTACACTCATAATATTATACTCTGAAAAAGTTTAAAATTTATTATTTTCTTTTCTTTTTTCTTTTTGCTTCTTAAATGTTAAAAAATGAGAATTTATTTTTGAGAGTGCATGATTTTAAATTTTTACCATTCACTTTTAATAAATATTTTTTTATTAGTGTAATTTTTTGACTAAAAAAATTATAAATCAAGAGTAAATGATAAAAATCTTAATCAATACACTTTTAAAAAGTATTTATCAAGATTACCCTTTAAATTTTGGTACGTCAAAGTTGAAAACTAGGAGATGTTGAGTTCTTCGCAATTATTTCGCTTGGAAATCAATTCTGCTTGCATGGTAGCTTTGTTAGTTTATTTTGACGAGAATTAGAAATCCTTTTTTTTTTTTTTTTTGTTCAAATACGAGAAGTAATTGCCTCTCTTGGCTAGTTTATTATCACAGCCTTACTGTCTTTAATGTTATGAGAAAAATACACTGATTTATTATGGTTTTATATGCACTTATTATTTATGTCATTTTAAATAATCAAGTGTCGTTATGATTCTTTAGTTTCTCTTTAATTGAATGAGAATTATTGATTTTAAAGTGTTGCGACATAAACAATATATTTTACTATTTTAAGTGGTATTTTTGATTTTTTCCCTTTAATTATCTATTTATCAAAGATTCTTCGTGTAAAATTGTGAAGGACAAAATCTGTTAAATAATATTACCACGTGCCTTTAGTATCAACACTTCACCTATTCCTATAGCCAATAATTCGTACAATATGTCTGAATGTTAGAAGAAATTGCTATTTCAACCCAAAAAGAAAAAAATAAAATTCTTACCCTCTTTTCCAAAAAAGAGAAATTATACGATTTTCAAGCTTGATTCTTTATATCAAATAAACAATAGTGTTTGTTTAGTTTGAGAGTTTAAATTTAAATTTAAATTTTATTAGAGAAAATATTATAATAAATTTTTTTAGAAAATAAAATACTATTCAAACCAAACATACATTAAAAGTCCGTTTACTTTATGAATTCAAATTAGATAGTTGAATTAAAATTTAAATTTTTATGAAAAAAAATATTATAATGAAAACATTTGAATCGGGATTTGAATAACTTTACCAAACATGCTCAAAACTAAACGCCCTTTACCTTTCCTTTCCCCTTTTTTTTCCCTTTTTTTTTTCTTTTACTTATTCTATTGGAACGTGGAAAGAAGACACATTTGAAGAACCGATGAACAAAGAAAAATTATTGAGGTGGTGTTTAGTTTATGGGTTAAGAATCATAATTGGAACGTGGAAAGAAGACACATTTGAAGAACCGATGAACAAAGAAAAACTATTGAAGTGGCGTTTAGTTTATGGGTTAAGAATCATAGTTCATGATTCTAATTTTTAAAATTTAAATTTTTTATGAGAAAAAAATACTGTTATAAATTTATAAATTATAATCTTAAATCAGATAGAACTCTTAAAACAAAAGTCACATGAACTATCCGAAACCAAGAAACAGAGAAAGAGACGTTACGTTTGGGCAGAACTTTCTAGCAGAAGCAAAAGAAAAGAAGAAAAGGGAGAGCATAGATGCTGACAAAAAAAATAAGGGAGGGCGAAATATTCAATAAATCAAAAGGAAGGGGACAAAAATGGATATGAGATTTGTCACAATCGCGTGGCAAAAAGTGGGCTACGATGTTGTTGTCGTATTATTAAAAAATTAAAAGTAATTACTTTTAATATTTGATTAGCCTGGTGGAATTAATTAAATATTTTTCCGTGCCTGTTCTGCTTGCTTCAGCATCCATCGTCATCAGATTTGTTGGGAGAAAAAAAAAAAAAGGAGAAGATTCTTCATTTTAGTGAAGCGCTGACGTCACGGGATTAATCCGTGTTGACATCAGCTTCGTTAATCATGTGGTATTGGTGAACCGGGAATCTTCTTTTTAATATCTTTTTTCCACACAAAACCACATAGAAAGGGGAAGTGCAATGTGATATTTTTTTTTTTTAAATGTAAAATTGATGTTAAAAATATACAATATAAAAAAATTTAGTCTTTCCACATTTTGTGCGTGTTTTGAAACCGTTTTATATTTTGAAAAGTAAAATATAAAAATAAAAATAAAACTATGTTTATTTAGTAAATATTTTAAAAATAAAAATAGTGAGAATAATTTTTATGAAAAAATTAAAAAATAGTTAAAAATTATTTTTACTTTTCTATTTTCATTTTTAGTACTTATTAATAATATTATAATATATTAATTAATAAACATGATTTCACTTTTTTATTATACTCAAAATAATTTCTTAAAAAACTAACCAAACGCAATTTCAGAATCAATTCCTGAATAATTTTCAAAACAATATCATTTTTACTTTTTATTAAAAATAAAATTATTTTGAAATTAATTTCAAACACACCATTTATGTTAAGATGAGATTTTAATAGTTATATTCTCATTCTTATTACTCATTAAATATGTAACTTTAATAACATGACGTATTAGGAATTCAGTTTCATCTATTATTAAAGTAATCATTAAAATCAAACCAACATAATTTATTACGTTTAAAGGCCCATATTTATATATCTACATACATGCAGACACTTCAATTTGTCCAGTAGTTTACGAAACAACACAGGCTATAGTCATTCTTCTCTTTCTACGTTTGCCTGCTTTTGCTTTTAATTAACAAATATTTAAAGAATTTTGGATGGAGTATAGTTTTTAAGTTATACAATATATTTTAGATTTCAAAGTTTTTATAATATTTTAGCAAAATCACATAAAAATTCACGTACTGTTTAAATTTATAATATTCTATGATGACATAAGATACGTATACATTTGTTCATGAGGCGTCCTAGAGGGACTTTTGTCTTCTTCTACTTTGTTTTACTATTGTTACATTACCCTTTGTATTTTCTAGAATATTAAATTATGCTTCTAAGACGTTAATGCTTTGCTGACTCTGGCATTCCTAATAAATTTTTGTAAAGCAAAAACATATTTATTTGAATCGGGCATGGGCGAGTTATATGCACATATAAATGTGTGTGTGTATATATATATATGTATATGTATATGTATGTATATATAAAATATGTGGACGTCGATTTTCATAGGTATTTTAGATTAGATATGGTAGTTCAGCCAGCTCATATTGCATCAAACCTGGATACACGGCCCATCTTAATAAACTAATTAGGCGTCTATGTTGTTTCTTTTGAATAAAAAAAGTGGTTCGAATAGAAAAGGAGGGCTTGAAATTTAGAGTCTTTGTTTAATATGATTTAGATTAGAACAGCATACTGGATAAAAACGACAGAAACCAGATGATTCATGAGTTTTGACACCATTGGTCTAAACAGAATTACCTAATTGAGTTGTCTGAATCTTGAGGATCTTCAACTGGGCCTGCTCTAGGGTATTATTATATATAGAGACATATATATATATATATATGTATATATTAGGTATTATGCTGACTACTAAGGTGCATACATCACCTTGTGTTTCTACCAACAATACATCAACTTGTGTTCTATACATTCCAAGCAATGTTATGTATTGCGAAAAATGTTAAAAGGGCGTCATCGATGCTAAGCACCACTATTAATAGAATGTGAGTCGCATCTGTGTGTGGGATTCAGTTTTTATTATTGCTCTATGTAATTTTATTATTGCTCTATGTATTACAGTATTAGTGAACGTTATCACATCTTTTTAACCAATACAAAATTCCTATACTAATTATGGAACCCGCTGATTATCACACAAATCCCGCGTTATGCTACACATCAATCTCTAACTGGTTTAAAAAAATAAAATGGTGATGATCGTCATGGGTGATAACTAATATTGTTTTTGAAAACAATTACAGTTTAAGCACCAAACACAAAATGCAGATTATGCAATGACAAAACACGTTATTCTAATGCAAATTTGTGTGGAATTGATAGGGAAATTGTAAAGAGCTATTGTACGGATGTTCGAGAACTTGGGTTCAGGTTACAGGAACTAATAGCAGAGAGCTTGGGGCTGGAGAAAGACTACATTACAAGTGTGTTGGGTGAACAAGGGCAACACATGGCGGTGAACTATTACCCGCCATGTCCGGAACCGGAGCTGACCTACGGATTGCCGGGGCACACGGATCCCAATGCCCTCACCATCCTGCTCCAAGACCTCCAAGTTTCTGGCCTTCAGGTCCGTAAGGATGGCAAATGGGTTGCTGTCAAACCCCATCCTAATGCTTTTGTGATTAATATTGGCGACCAATTACAGGTAAAGTTTTCTTAAAAAAAAAAAAAAAGGAATAATTAGTTCTTGTCATGCGTGAAAGAACATTAATCTCGGTATTAAATCACCGAAATATGCTAAAAACATTAGCTATTCAATGAGGAATAATTAGTTCTTGTGTTATTTAGCATACTTCTAATGCAAATAACCAAGTTTATCAGAGTCAAGGGATAGTGGACACAGTGGAAAGTATCACTTGGGTACAAACACAGAATGAATAACCCTGTACTGAAATTAGATTAATTTAGAACAACAAGAAACTACGCCAATCTTGATATATGATGTGATGCACACATCACTATTTAGCAAAAGGGCTAATTGTAAACCAATAAGAAATGCAGAGCAAATGTTGGGATTTATGACAATTTGTATGATTGCAGGCACTGAGTAATGGGATTTACAAGAGTGTGTGGCACCGGGCCATTGTGAATGCTGACAAGCCAAGGCTATCAGTGGCTTCATTCCTCTGCCCGTTTGACGATGCGCTGATAAGCCCGCCGAAAGCGCTTACCGGCGAAGACGGGTCTGGGGCCGTTTACAGGGGATATACTTATGCAGAGTATTACAAGAAGTTCTGGAGCATGAACTTGGACGAAGAACATTGTTTGGAATTTTTCAAGACCCAATAGAACTAGCTAGCTAAGGCCTAGTCCTGTATCCTTGTGGCAGTACTTCCATTCTTATATGACTGTCTATTTTCTTTAATATCTCTCTCTATATTTAGGGTAAGTTCTAGAGGAAGCTAATTTAATTGTTCTTCCTTGTGTTCTGATGATGTTAGGGCTGTGTATCATCTTCTGTCAAACTGTTTTAATCAGTAACAATTGTCTAATTTTGTAGTCGAAATAAATTGGAACCCTTCTCATTTGGTTTTTATTTTATTTTATTTTATTTTATTTTTAATGTTCTTGGTCCATGCAGAAGCATATTGGAGTTTCCATGTATTTCCTACTTGTTCACGTTCTGGTTATTGAATAAAACTTGAGATTTTCGAGTTTTAACTACTGATTTCATGTTGCACAAAAAGGTTTGAAGAATATAAAGTCTCATAATGCGTAAATGATTAGAACAAGCAGGGGTTTAAGAATAGAGCATTGAGCATAGGTAAGAAAAGAACTGAGTTCTTCCTTGCAAGAATTCATTAAGCTTTTTCTTGGGAGAAGATTGAAGAACACTATGGGGTTATATATTCACAGGCTTTGCCGAGCTCAGTGATGACTTTCGTACGTTGATTGGGATCACGAGATGTGAGCAAAAGAGAAATGTGTAGTGGAAATTTCTACCCGTGGTCTTAAAGAAGTTCTGCGTCATTGTGGTTGTTGGTGAAGGTAGAACCTGGAGGAATGGAAGTGAGATCAGGTGATTCGGCTAATAAGGACTTGAGTGACAACATTTTGAGGTGAATCCAAAATGAGATAATGAAACATATCAAATAAGCAGTCAGGGACTATAAGAACTAGAAAAACTAAAAAAAAAAAAAAAAGTGACAGTTTGATGTGGGTGCATATTTGAACTCGGGAAGGTACATGGCTTCGGTTTCGAAGTAGTGTTTGAGCCTGTTTGTTGGGTGTGTTCATGAATTGTAAAAGACTCCTAGAAGTTAAGACCCAAAAGAACAGTGTTTGGGTAGATTTTACGAGTCCAATACTAATTTAAATTAGCATTTCAATGATTTAATTGTGCATCTTCTATAATTTGCAATTTTTAAGAAGAATAATTGCGACATTCTTGCATCAGTTAGCATCAGAGCAGAACTTCCTAGAATGAGGATAATACATTTCTTCTCGAGTTTTCTTCTGTGTGGGAGTAGTTGCTGACTTTACTTCTCCACGTGTCTTCAGTTTATAGGCTTATTCGTTTTGGCTCTTCAACAAACGAATTCTCAATAGGACGATGTCGTTTTCAGGAATTACTCTCACAATTACAGTGGTACTTGTACATTGTTAGGAATTACTCTCAATATATATTTGGAGCCAATGAGACTTGATAACAATACCTCGCAATTGTCATGCCAATTGTAAACAAATGGAAACACAAATGATTCCAAACTCAATATCTTCTAATTATTGCAATTCTAGAAAGTGCAAAAGAGTTCCTCATACACAGCTTTCAGAGTGTGGGCAATGAATTAGCTGTTTTCCCATATCTGGGGATCTACAGGCTTCAGCGCGTACGAGGTTGAATTTTCTGGCCTTTGAAAGGAAAGGCTGGTCGGCTTGTGAGATATTGACTCTTGAAGCATGAGATTGGAGTAAAAGATGACTTCCAAATTGAGCAGGACCACGGATTTGCATGGAAGTGAATTTTGTCCGTATTAACACAAGATATATTTTTTTTTTCTTTTTGGGCTTGTCTAATAGTAGTGAGTTACTGAATTGAAAAAATATATAATTTACTTTAAAAATGTATGAGTATGGATATTTATTTTTTATTCTTAATAAATATTCTTTATTAGTGTAATTATTTGACTAAAAAGGTTATGAATCAAGAATAAAGAGTAAAAATTTGACTCATGCACTTTTAATGTGTATTTGTCAATATTGTCCTACTGAATTGGGTCCTAAAAGGACTTTACAAAATTGCGTAGAGTAATTAATATTTGGAAAATTTTTAAAAATACCCCCGAAATCTTTTTATTTCTACCTTTTAACATTAATCTATATATTTTTACCTTTTATACTAGAACCAGTTAAGTGGTAGAATTTTTTAAAAAGAGTATTTTTAGTAAGTCAGGTAATTAAGAATGCAGAATCTGTAATTTTCTCTTAATATTTGGATCCTAAAAATTCATTAATACCTCCACTAATTCTTAATTTATGATTATAAAAAAAATGAAAAAAAGAAGAAGAAGAAGAGGAGGAGGAGCACGACGAGGAAGATGACATCATAAAATAAAAATAAAAAAAAAGAAGAAGAAGAAGGAGGAAGAGGAGGTACGGTAAAGACAATTGATAAATAAAGATAAATGGAATTACAATATTTTTAAAAAGAAAATAAACATTAATAGTTGAAAGAGATTAATATTATTTTCTAAATTAAATGAAGATAAAAGTTAAGTGGATGTATGACTTATGAGAGGGTTAAATAATGTATTATGAAAATTATATCTATAAAGGGATAGATCTTTTAAGAAAATCTTTTAAGACTAATTCACGTCCACTAAAAGTGGGACAAGATCTTTTAAGTTCTTGGCCCCGGTGGTAAGATCCACCGAGAAGGTAATTGTGAGACTTTCACTTATTTAAGTTTTAAATTATAGTTTTGTTATAGTTAAAAGTTCTTACAAAAGTCACATTTAATTTTTTTTATTAGAGTTAAAAACTCTCACATAAAGTCACATCTCAACTTAAATTGAAAACTCGAATTCGCGAACTGAATGAGACCTAATTTACTACGTATAGAAAGTTGCATTATGGCCTCATCTACGTATAGCTAGCTAGGTTGTTGACGATCCATGAGAAATATTTGAAGGTGGGATTCATACTCATTCTAAACTATAAAAAACAAAGCTAGCTATTAAGGAACCTTATGCACAGGGATAAAAAAATTATAATAGGTAATACAATAGTTTGATATAAAGTTAGATTAGTTGGTACTTTTTACGTCGCGTACTGATCCAATTCCAATTGATAAAAGCTTTGCGTCTTATAACTAATTAAATAATGGGGATTTAAAAGCTACACCTTAAAATAGAATTAGATATAAATTTATCGTTATGTTATATTTGTAATCACTATAGATGTATGTATAAATAATATACTTTATTAGTTAAGAACTTAGTAATAGCGTTATAATAATTATACTATAAAATTTCAAAAGAAAACACACACACACATATATACATATCAAAACTTCCCATATAAATATTAAGATATATATATTAAAACTTCCCGGTGTGTGCAATAACTTAAGGTAGAAAATGAGTTTGGCCAGGCTTATGAGTAACTCCCCAAAGGCACTTCAGATAGGCTTGGCCTGACCCAAAGAGGCCCGTGAAAAGGGCTTAGGCCTGGCTTAAGTTTCGGCCTAACCCATATCTAACTTTGCCTAAATAAATTATAAAAATTCTTTCAGAAGCGCATTATAAAAATTCTTCAAGAATTTCAAACAGTGCTCATCGCTCTAATCATGACATATTCACTACATAATCATATAAGTGCTTGCAAGTTGCAAGCTATGAACTGGTGCTTTTTTTGGGTCTGAGTGGTTGTTTTCCTTCTTGAGTTATTTTTTTGAGCCATAAAATACGAATGATAGATAAATTAATGTCTATTAACTTCTAGATTTTGTGTATTTGTGCAGGGAATACTTTAAACGGCCGCAACATTTAGAGCTCGTTTAGTTTGTTGATTTAACTTTTTAATTCGAGTTGAAATGTGACTTTATGTGAGTTTTTTACTGTGACAAAAAAGTTAAATGTGACTGTTTCTGAGAGCTTTTATCAAATTTCTTATTCATCATCATTGTAATTAACAATATACACACAATGTACCTTTTTTTTTTCTTCCTTTTGCTTATAAGCCCTCTTTGTCTGCCCGTAATGGGAACTAAAAACTAGAAAAAGTATACACAGAGAGAAGATTTGACGAGAAATACAAATATCTGCGGTTTGCAATGAGAAATTTCAGTTAGAAAGGTAAAACTGCTGCAACTACAAATTGGAAAAATACTCTAGAAAAAAAAAAGTAAGGGAAAAAGAGAAAAAATCAACAGGCCGGTTGGATTCTGGAAGATCAAACTTTATGAGATGTTTATTTTAAGGGTTCGTTCTTAGTTATGTATTATGATTCTTAGTTCTTTAAAATGTTTTTTTTTTCTTAAAAAATTTAAATTTAAAAAATCAAAATAATGAATCGTGATTCTGAATCTATAAACCAGACTTTTTAAGGGTCTATTTAATTCGCTGATTTAATTTTTTAATTCGAGTTGAGATATAATTTTATGTAAGAACTTTTTACTGTAGTAAAAAAATTAAATGTGATTATTTATGAAAATTTTTATTATAATAAAATTTAAATTTTAAATTTAAATTAGTCACGTCCACTAAAAGTGGGACAAGATCTTTTAAGTTCTTGGCCCCGGTGGTAAGATCCACCGAGAAGGTAATTGTGAGACTTTCACTGATTTAAGTTTTAAATTATACTTTTGTTATAGTTAAAAGTTCTTACAAAAGTCACATTTAATTTTTTTTGTTAGAGTTAAAAACTCTCACATAAAGTCACATCTCAACTTAAATTAAAAACTCGAATTCGCGAACTGAATGAGACCTAATTTACTACGTATAGAAAGTTGCATTATGGCCTCATCTACGTATAGCTAGCTAGGTTGTTGACGATCCATGAGAAATATTTGAAGGTGGGATTCATACTCATTCTAAACTATAAAAAACAAAGCTAGCTATTAAGGAACCTTATGCACAGGGATAAAAAAATTATAATAGGTAATACAATAGTTTGATATAAAGTTAGATTAGTTGGTACTTTTTACGCCGCGTACTGATCCAATTCCAATTGATAAAAGCTTTGCGTCTTATAACTAATTAAATAATGGGGATTTAAAAGCTACACCTTAAAATAGAATTAGATATAAATTTATCGTTATGTTATATTTGTAATCACTATAGATGTATGTATAAATAATATACTTTATTAGTTAAGAACTTAGTAATAGCGTTATAATAATTATACTATAAAATTTCAAAAGAAAACACACACACACACATATATACATATCAAAACTTCCCATATAAATATTAAGATATATATATTAAAACTTCCCGGTGTGTGCAATAACTTAAGGTAGAAAATGAGTTTGGCCAGGCTTATGAGTAACTCCCCAAAGGCACTTCAGATAGGCTTGGCCTGACCCAAAGAGGCCCGTGAAAAGGGCTTAGGCCTGGCTTAAGTTTCGGCCTAACCCATATCTAACTTTGCCTAAATAAATTATAAAAATTCTTTCAGAAGCGCATTATAAAAATTCTTCAAGAATTTCAAACAGTGCTCATCGCTCTAATCATGACATATTCACTACATAATCATATAAGTGCTTGCAAGTTGCAAGCTATGAACTGGTGCTTTTTTTGGGTCTGAGTGGTTGTTTTCCTTCTTGAGTTATTTTTTTGAGCCATAAAATACGAATGATAGATAAATTAATGTCCATTAACTTCTAGATTTTGTGTTTAAAGTTTGTGTATTTGTGCAGGGAATACTTTAAACGGCCGCAACATTTAGAGCTCGTTTAGTTTGTTGATTTAACTTTTTAATTCGAGTTGAAATGTGACTTTATGTGAGTTTTTTACTGTGATAAAAAAGTTAGATGTGATTGTTTCTGAGAGCTTTTATCAAATTTCTTATTCATCATCATTGTAATTAACAATATACACACAATGTACCTTTTTTTTTTCTTCCTTTTGCTTATAAGCCCTCTTTGTCTGCCCGTAATGGGAACTAAAAACTAGAAAAAGTATACACAGAGAGAGAATTTGACGAGAAATACAAATATATGCGGTTTGCAATGAGAAATTTCAGTTAGAAAGGTAAAACTGCTGCAACTACAAATTGGAAAAATACTCTAGAAAAAAAAAGTAAGGGAAAAAGAGAAAAAATCAACAGGCCGGTTGGATTCTGGAAGATCAAACTTTATGAGATGTTTATTTTAAGGGTTCGTTCTTAGTTATGTATTATGATTCTTAGTTCTTTAAAATGTTTTTTTTTTCTTAAAAAATTTAAATTTAAAAAATCAAAATAATGAATCGTGATTCTGAATCTATAAACCAGACTTTTTAAGGGTCTATTTAATTCGCTGATTTAATTTTTTAATTCGAGTTGAGATATAATTTTATGTAAGAATTTTTTACTATAGTAAAAAAATTAAATGTGATTATTTATGAAAATTTTTATTATAATAAAATTTAAATTTTAAACTTAAATTAGTGAAATAAATAGAGCCTAAAAACACTCAAATTAATAAAGCCAATGATCTTGAGGGTATATCTGTCCTAATAACAGAACTGCTGAGTCTGAAAAAACCCAGTGCACTTTTTCAAGAAAAGTACGCGGTTTGCTTCCGCCGTAACACATAAAACATCGTCCATACAAATATTTACACGATATCCTGCATGTACACGATATCCTGCATGTGACGAAAGGAGTGTTACCTGTGTAGCAGGAAGGGAAAAAAAAAAAAAGACAGAGAAATTGTTGCGGCGTCCTCTTTATTCTTATTTTGTGAACTGCATAAGTGGAATATAGCCGGGGGAAAAAAAAAAGAAGATTATTTCTTTTCCAAACAAAATATCTATATATATTTACTGGGCAAATGAGTAATTGCGATAGGTATCTCTCTTTTTCTTTTCTTTCTTTTTCTGTTTTTGGGTAAGCAATGAGCGACCACAACCCCCCCCTCTTTTTTTTTTTTTTTTTTTTTCTTTTTCTTTCTTTCTTTCTTTTAAGAGGGGCCATAAGCACTTGCCTATGAAAACTCGGGTTTACTGGAATATAGATAAGACGGTGTGTGCCACACGTGATGTGAACCTTATTTCATAGATTTTATCCAGAAGCGCATTATAGAAATTCTTCAAGAATTTCAAGCAGTGCTCATCGCTTCAATCATGACTTATCTACTGCATAATTATAACAATGATTTTTTTTGCTAGAAAATTATAATAGTGCTTGCAAGTTATGAACTAGGGCTTTTTTGTGTCTGAGTGGTTGTTTTCCTTCTTGATTTATTTTTTGGGCTATATAATATGAATAATAGATAAATCAATGTCTATTAACTTCTGATTTTGTGTTTAAAGGTTTGTGTATTTGTGCAGGGAACACTTTATAAGTTTACATATACGTCAACACTATATAAGTTCTGTGGGGGACGAAAAAGAACGAAGATGAAAAATCGGAATTGACAACCTCAGTTGACACTAATTGACGGATCTATACTGTGACCAGTGTAATTGTGTCTTATAACTAATTAAATAATAAAGATTTAAACGCTACATCTTAAAGTGGAATTAAATTTAAATTTATCGTTATGCTAAATTTGTAATCACTATAGATGTATAAATAGATAATATATTTTATTAGTTGAGAACTTAGTAATAATACTATGAAATTTTTGCCAAAAAAAATAAAAAACATATCTCGATCTGTTGTTAGGTTTGTTTTTTTGTTTTAGAAAATCAGGAGAAGTGTTAGTACTATATTCTTATCAACTCTATTTATTCGTGAATTCTATTTATCAACTAATGCCCGAGTAAGAAATCATATTAGTACCTAATATTTACTATAAAAAGGTCAAACGATTTTTTATATGTACAAATCTGGGAACATACTAAAGCAATGACTCCATATATAGTATATACGAAACCCAATTTAGAACCTTTAGCCAGAAGAAACGTACAGTATAGATCCTTTTTTGATGGAAATTTTAATTACCTAGATAGACACATGAGATCGGTATATAGAAAATAATGATCAATATCACAGGACATTTTCCTTTTCTCTTATTTTCTTTCTTTGCATTTTCTTTTATTATATATATATATATATATTTATTGGAGAAAGAAGACAAATGCACTTTAAAAGTACATTATAAACCCTTTTCTGGTGGAAATTTTAATTACCTAAATAGACACATGAGATCGGTATATGGAAAATGCTGATCAAGATCGCAAGACATTTTCTTTTTCTCTTATTTTCTTTCTTTGCATTTTCTTTCATTTTTTTGGAGAAAGAAAACAAATACACTTTAATTACCTAAAAAGTGCATGAATCACCGAATATATGAATATATGTCTCTCTCTTCCTCTCTCTCCTCACCGAATATAATATATATCTCTCTCTTCCCTCTCTCTATCTTCATGTTCTCTCTCCTTCCACTCTCTCTCTTCTTCACGCCCTCCATCTCTCACTTTCTCTCTGTCCGCTCCAGTAGCAGTACCGTTTCTGAAAATGGTGAGAATCTCCCCCTTTCTCTCTCCCTCTTCTCTCACTTTCTGGTTCTAGGTGATTTTACCTTCTGAAACAAAAATTTTTCCTCCTTTATTTCTTTGTTTTTTTAAGTACTCCGTTATTTCTTTGAGTTCCAAACAAAGCAAAAACATTTTTTTTTTCCTCTCATTTTTTCTTTGCATTTTCTTTCTTTTTTTTTTTTTTTTGAGAAAGGAAAAATAGAGGAGAATGTTCTGTGATCGGGTTTATAGAGGGGAACTTTTTGCAATGACAATATGTCATCATAATTAATATAAAAACAACACCGTTCTTCATCACCTCATTAATATTTATGGATTGTTTGATATTACCTTATAAATTAAACTACCAAACACAGTTTAATTTTTTTTAAAATTAAAATCAATCTCTAAATAAAACTATCAAACACATTTTCAAAAATAATTTCAAAATGAAAATGTTTTTATTTCTATTTTTATACAAAAAATAAAATTATTTTAGAACGAATTTTAAACACATCATATGATTCAAAAGGAGTATTTTTTTTTCTTTCTTTTCCCTCCTTTGACGTCCACGATAATCCCCCTTTTCTTGCATTGACTATGTAAATGGCTAAATTATATCAAAGGATGGGTATATTTGCAAGTTGTCTACTTACTGCCACTAAGCCAAATACAGAAAAAAAACCATGCAATATATATCAACTCAATTAAGAAAATTAATTGACTTGAATTGGGTGATTGATGGGCTGTCAATGAGGTAGAAAGCGTGTTGCAAACCATGGTCAAAGTTTCTTTGTACGGTCATTGACTCCAAAGACATTAAACCAATTCTCACCCTTACCAATTCAGTGTAGAACCAATTATCACCAACAAAGTGCAATAACAAACGGTGGTTGGCCATTGCTATTTTATATATATATATATATATATAAAATATACATAACTATATAAATATAACATAAAATTGAACGTATATGTATTTTAATGTGCTCATTTGACTTTCTTTTTAATGTTTTTACTGTCTGTAGTAGATGGAGTTTACTCCTAGTGTCTTTAATACTTAAATTTAATTTAATGTTTTTTTTTTTGTTTGCAAATCTGTTGAAAAGAAATTTAGTTACGCAGTTTGCTTCTGACTTTGTGCTAATTCTGCAACTGTGTAAGCCATATATAACTTGTGGTTTTGACTATATATATAAAACAAAATATATCAAGCTGTTTACGATATATATTTACAATGTAGGACATCTAATTCTGCATTTTACTCTTATAGTCTCCGTGATGTGACATCCACCTTATGTGTGTGTATATATATATATATATTCCTTAAAGAGAAGATCTCTCCTCTTTTTTAATAATATATTCTTCCTTTGAAAAACCTTAAGTTGTAGAAATTTTGCGACATTTGTACGCTTAAAATCAGTCAGTAATGCAGATGCAATTATTCCATGCACAAGAAAAGAAAGAAAACTAGTCATTTCCTTTTGTTTGAAGATAATTGGTTAAAGAATTTCACACATTCTTGTTATTTTATGACGCACCCAGAGAAATATCGGCTTTAACATCGAAGGAGTTAGTCTCCTCCTGCAGCCAGATTACTCACTTACCAAATGAAGCCTCGCTAATTTCTATTGCTATGCATGTGATCTCATCAGCTTTATTTCCTATATTACCAGTATGACAAATTAAAGCTTGATCAATACAAGAGAGAACCCAATTATAGTACAGTGGATGGAGCCGATTATGATACAGCATATCAGGACCTTCAACCTTAATTTAATTAGTTTGACCCTCGTGAATATATTCAAACTTTCATATATATATATATATATATATATTCTCTTCTACCATCTCTCTTCTTCTTCTGCTCATAACCTATATACTAGATTTAAATTTACCGATCCTCATGCTAGTTTCTTTTTTTAAAATCTTTTTTGGGATAGTTAGATTCATAATTGCGTATCAAAACGATGCGCAATATTTACTATAAAAAATTCAAAACGATTTTCTATATATACAAATCCGGGAACGTACTAAAGCAATGACTCCATATATAGTATGTAAGAAACCCAATATAGAACCTTTTGCTATAAGAAGTGTAAGGTATAGACGTGGAAATTTTAATTACCTTGAGATTGGTATCTGGATATATAATGATTATCAAGATCACAACACATCTTCCTTTTCTCTTATTTTCTTTCTTTGCATTTTCTTTCATTTTTTTTTAGAACGAAGAGATCATTGAATATATATCTCTCTCTTCCTCTCTTTCCTCATATCTCTCTCTTCATGCTCTCTCTCCCTCCACTCTCTCTCCTATATACTAGATTTAAGTTTTCCGATTCCTCCTCTCTCTCTCTCCTACGTACAAAGGTTAGTGAATGAATTACTTTTTCTTTAATATAATTTGAAGTCAATCAATCATATGAACGTGCAGAAACCTCATTTGCTTTAGAAAAAAGGCTAATCTCGTCCCAACCACAAATTGGCCCTTTTTCAAGTCATAACAACCCTTTTGAGTTCAAGATATGTGTTATTGGATTCACATTAAGGTGGAACATCCATCCATGCATACATGGAATTCGGTGATCAACAATGTGCATCAAGTGGTGGTCTACTGATCCTACGGTTGATATGGAACATCTTACCTACGGTTGATATGAAATAGTTGCTTCTTTCTGCCCTTTATAACCCCATCAATCATACCTTATCTTTTCGTAGTCTTGTTAACTTCCTCTCTCTCTCAGGTTGGACGCAACACTTTTCTCTCTCTAAGGCCAGAAATAATCAGGGTATGAACATGTTAGTTTCTTTTTTTTAAATATTTTTTTGGATTGTTTTATTTGAATTACTAAATCCGCATTCAACTGAGATATAGCCTTGAAATTGAAAATGTAATATTAAAAATCTATTTTGATGTAGTGTTACTTGCCCTAGAATGGCTTTGGCGAGCTGGTTAGTTTTGGCTGCCGTGTTGCTGGCACAAGTATTCAAAGCAACACTGCACATACTATCCAGAGTGATTATGAAGGACGGAACCTTCGTTTTCGCGCTAATTACTTACCATAATACAGTTTCTGCCCTATCGATTGCCCCTCTTGCCTACTACTTTGAGAGGTTTGTTAGTTTTTAATGTGCTTATTTGGCTTTCTTTTTAATGTTTTTACTGCCTGTAGCAGATGGAGCTTACTCCTAGTGTCTTCAATACTTAAATCCTTTTTTTTTTTTTTTTTTTTTTTTTTTTTTTTTTTTGCATTTGCAGATATGGTGAAAAGAAATTTGGTTGTGCAATTTGCTTCTTGCCTTTTGCTAGTGCTGCAACCGTGTAAGCTATATCTAACTTGTGGTTTTGACTATACATATAAAACAAAATATACCAAATTGTTTATGATATATATTTGCAATCCAGGATATCCGATTCTTCATTTTACTATTACGGTCTCCGTGATGTCACAGCCACATTTGCCACTAACTTATACAACTTAATTCCCATATTCACTTTTCTCTTGTCACTCATCACCAAGTAAGACATGTATATCAAAAACTTTGTTCATCGTTATTGCCAATTTTTTTATACAAATTTTCATTATTTTGTTTTCAAATTGCATATGTGCTTGCAGAACAGAGAAACTAGACCTGCGAACCAAACAAGGAAAAATAAAGACTTTTGGAGTGTTGCTGTCGCTTGTTGGAGCACTAGTTGCATCCCTTTACAAGGGAAATGAATTGTATATTGTTTACCACCACCAACACAGGGACTCTCAGACGGTCACCACCCAGAACTCCCATGCCCACTGGGCGCGCGGCACAATCTTGATCATTGCATCATGCTTGACACGTGCATTATGGTTCATAGTGCAGGTACGTGGCTAGCCACTTTAAGAGAACAAAGGATTCATGTTCATTTCATGTCTTTTGAATTCCCTTTTTTTTTAGCTAATTCTTATTATTAACACTTTATAAAAATTATATAAGATTATATAAGTTATTTGTTCTCTTTCTTTCAGCGTAAACTCTTGGCGGTATTTCCTTTTAAATATACGGCAATTATGCTGCAAGGTGGTATATCATCCACGCAATCAGCAGTAATTGGCCTTTGCCTAGATAGACATGTTGCTGCATGGAAGCTCGGCTGGAATTTAGAACTGCTCGCCATAGTTTGCTCGGTAAGCCTACAATTTCTAACTCATTTAGTGCTTATAGAACTGTGTTTCTAACTTATTTGGATGCTTGTTTGGCTTATGGGAAAAAGAACCAGAAAATTGATTAGCAATATGCTTTTCCAAGTCGTTATGTTTCAACCGAGAACTTCTGGAGTTCATGAAAATAGAGGAGAATAGTTGAATTAGGACGCTTTTAACGAGAATGAGAAGCCTACATTTATGTAATCAATGTCAAAGAAATTATTTAAGTTTGAGTTTTGTTGATTTTCTGTTGCTTGTTAATTACCTTCTATGGTCCGCCTTTCTGAGTTTCAACAATGTTTGTAAACTCTTTAATGATGGATAAATCAATGTATATTACTGTCAGAATTTTGCGTTTAAAGTTTGTGTATTTGTGCAGGGAACACTTTATTCAGCCGCAACATTTTGCTTACAATCGTGGGTGATCTCAATCCGAGGCCCCACTTATCCATCCATGTTCAACCCGGTCGGTCTAATTTTTGTAACCGTAACAGAAGCACTCTTACTTGGTGAAGCCATCAGAGTCGGGAGGTATGTTTTATTTTTCTTTCATTCACATTTGAATTCACTCTAAATGGATAACAATTATCTTAATACGCAATATCCACATATCACTAACGAAAGCATTCTAATATTGTGAATTGGAATTGTATTGTACCAGTTTGATTGGCATGATCGTCATTCTCGCTGGGTTATACTCCTTTCTGTGGGGCCCCAAAAAGAAAGAAGATGGAGAATCGGAGTCGACAACCCAACACGTGATCAGAGATCGGGTCAATGCTGGATAAGTGTCTTCTATACTAGGTGAAGGCCATTGGAAGAAATGCTTAGTGATTGTTATATGTTTAGACAAGTAACATTCTGTGTTTTCTTTATATGTTTAGTACTCATTAAATACTTAAAAGTAATATTATATGTTCAGTACTCATTAATTTAAAAGATTTATTCTTATAAAGAGAATTACGTACTTAAATACGATCGTAAATGAGCATGAACACTAATTACAAAGGCATTTAATTCTAAATATCATGAGATTCATTTCTGCCTTTCTTTATGGTAAAATATTAAACTATATATAAGCTTCAACTATCACGAGTAACAGAACTCCTTTTTTTATGCATATATAATTAGTTTTCTTCCTCTTGGATAACGTTAAATATTCTTGTGTTACCACCACCAACACAGGGACTCTCATACGGCCACCACCCAAAACTCCCATGACCACTGGGCGCGCGGTGCAACCTTGATCATTGCATCATGCTTGTCACGTGCATTATGGTTCATAGTGCAGGTACGTGGCTGGCCACTTTAAGAGAACAAAAGATTCATGTTCATTTCTGCCCTTTTTTTTTTAGCTAATTCTTATTATTAACAGTTTTTAAAAATTACATAAAAAAAATTATAGAGTAGTTTTAATATTATATAAGTTCTTTGTTCTCTTTCTTTCAGCGTAAACTCTTGGCGGTATTTCCTTTTAAATATACGGCAATTATGCTGCAAAGTGGTATAACATCCATGCAATCAGCAGTAATTGGCCTTTGCCTAGATAGACGTGTTGCTGCATGGAAGCTCGGCTGGAATTTAGAATTGCTCGCCATAGTTTGCTCGGTAAGCCTACAATTTCTAACTCATGTAGTGCTTAATTAGGGATGTCAATGAGGCGAGGCAAACAGTATCCCGCCCCATTTACGTGTGAAAAACAGAACAAATAAACAAACATAAACCAGTAAAGACTCTAAAAAAACAGAACTGTGTTTGTTGGATGCTTGTTTGGCTTATGGGAAAAAGAACTGGAAAATAGATTTGCAATATGCTTTTCCAAGTCGTTATGTTTCAAACGAGAACTTCTGGAGTTTATGAAAATAGAGGAGAATAGTTGAATTAGGACGACTTTAACGAGAATGAGAAGCCTAAATTTATGTAATCAATGTCAAACAAATTATTTAAGTTTCAGTTTTGTTGATTTTTTGTTGCTTGTTGCTCTCTAAGGTCCGTCTTTCTGAGTTTCAACAGTGTTTGTAAACTCTTTAATTATAGATAAATCAATGTATGTTAACTTGAGAATTTTGTGTTTAAAGTTTGTGTATTTGTGCAGGGAACACTTTATTCAGCTGCAACATTTTGCTTACTTTCGTGGGCGATCTCAATCCGAGGCCCCACTTATCCTTCTATGTTCAACCCAGTCGGTCTAATTTTTGTGACCGTAACAGAAGCACTCTTACTTGGTGAAGCCATCAGAGTCGGGAGGTATGTTTTATTTTTCTTTCATTCACATTTGAATTCCCTCTAAATGGATAATAATAATCTTAATACGTAAGATCCACATATCAGTAATGAAAGCATTCTAATATTGTGAATTGGAATTGTATTGTACCAGTTTGGTTGGCATGATCCTCATTCTCGCTGGGTTATGCTCCTTTCTGTGGGGGGCGAAGAAGAAAGAAGATGGAGAATCGGAGTTGACAACCCAGTTGACGCAGGACACGTGATCAGAGATCTGGTCAATGTTGGATAAGTGTCTTCTATACTAGGTGAAGCCCATTGGAAGAAATCCTTAGGTGGTTGTTATATGTTTGGACAAGTAATATTGTATGTTTTTAATTAATACTAATGCTAAGTTGTTGAAAAGTCTATTAATGTGAAAACTGAAAAGAAATTCCAGTCAAACTTGGTTGTTTAAAGATTATCAGAAATAGGCAGGTTCATGTTGAGATATAAATTCATTTTCTTTTGTAAGAGCTTATGTAATATGAGTTCCTCTGAATTTCAGTGCATTCCCTTCCACATTTTGGTACAGAAACTTAGATAAAAAGCTAATTAAATCTTACATATCTGTGTGTATATACGTATACGTGTTCTTTCATTAAGTTCTTTTGTTTTCTACCTATCCATAAGTACTATAGATATTTTTACCTATCCAATAGTTTTGGCTTTCCCACCTTATAATGTAGATTCAACTTCTCAATTCTACAAACATTTTCAAGGAAAACAAATATTTGTATTATAATATTGGTATGCAAATGAACTTTCTCGATTCCAAAATAGATGATAAATAATTTAAAATAAAGTTCACTGAATATTTTTCAATATACATATGTTTGAATTACCTGGCAATAATGGAGAAGATAAATGTGATATGCTAAAGAAGCTAGTGACAAATGTCGCAATGGTGTCTCGAACACCATAAAAGAACAATCCTATTGCCAAATTAGTGTTGTCAATTGGGTTGGGCCGTCCATCACTACAACAAAAAGGGTTATTAGCGACCACATTTATCGTTGCTAAAATTATAATATTAGCGATGACATGTCATCACATAAAAGAAAACAAAATTTTTGAATGATTTTTCGTCGCATTAAATATTTGTGATGACATGTCGTTGCACAAAATTTATATATTTACGACGACATGTCTTCGCTAAAATTGAACGGATTATTAGCGATGACATGTCGTTGCTATTATCCATTGGCGCCAAAACCAATATGGCACTAGTTTGTACATTATTTGTGAGGACTTATCGTCATAAATATTGATGGTTACAGCTGGCGCGACGTGACCAAAAAGAGGCGGGAAATTTGGCGGTTTCCCAGGAATAGGTTCTAGATATTTCTTTATTTTTTGCGACGACGATGCAAAGCGTCGTCGCAAAAAATGGTTCCAGAAAATTCTTTTCAGAACGACTGTTTTTATGATGAACGACTGTTTTTACGACGACACATGTCGTAAAAAAAAAGGGTTCCAGAAAATTCTATCAAGGACGACTGTTTTTTACGACGATAGTTTTAATAATGTCGTCGTAAATAACCGGGGATTTAATTTTCCCTAAAAAAAGGGCGGAAACTTTGGCCGTTTTCTCAAAATTATTTGCGACGAAATAGTTAAATTATAATCGCAAAAAATGAACCAGGGTATATTCCTCAAAAATATTCTCAGAAATATTAATGAGGTAATGAAGAACACCATCGTTTTAACATTAATTGCGATGGTGTTTTAATCTTTGTTGCGACGACACAATGTCGTCGTAAAAAACCACCTGCATAAATGAAATCGCAGACCTCCTTCCACAATTTTTCTAGGTGAGCCTCTCGCGTTTTCCCTTACACTCTTCGTCCAAAACCTCTAAAAACCATCTAAAAACACTTAAAATAGCTTAAAAAGATCGTTCTCTCCTCAAATCTTTCATTTTTGGAGTTTTCATCTCCCCCTCGCCGCCCACTTTTCTGGCCGCACTTGCCGTTTTCCGGCTGCCGGCACCCTA
>NW_010358071.1:66813-78239 GCF_000414095.1 Morus notabilis | reverse complement strand
TCCCTACTACCTTACCGTTCTCCAACCCCCGGTATTTATGGGTTTAGATTTTGTGAGTTAATATTTTAGTATTTTGTTAATGGATTTTGGTATTTTTGTTATGGTTTATGATTTTATTTTAGATTTTGGATATAGTTTGTGGTTTTGAATTTATAATTGTGAATTTTAAATTAGAATTGAAACTGAAATATGTGATAATTAGAATAAAATTTGTATGAAATTTGTTTAATGACGATTATGTGATAATAAAAAAATTAGATAAAATTTTAATTAGGATTATATTAGTAATAAAATAATTAAATAAACTAATGTTAAATACTTATTAGAAAATAATTTGTGTTAATTTTCATAAAATTTGATAAAACTTTATAAATTCTTCGTAGTGGAGATGCTTATAGACAAGAGTTTGATACATTTAAGGAACCGGTTGTTTGATGAGTACTGTGATGGTTTGTGTTCTTTTATTAAGGTTGGAAAGAATTATGTAAATTCACTCGGGGGTATTAGCTGTCCGTGTATCAAGTGTAGAAATCATGAGATGTTTTCACCCGAAACAGTGAAAGCGCACATACATCGATGGGGTTTTGATACAAGTTACACCACATGGATTCACCATGGTGAAGTACGTTTGCTGCTGCAGTAGTTATCAGTGAACCCGTGCTAAATGATGTGGTTAGGATTAGTGATGATCATGAAACAACGGGTGAGACATAAACAGTTATAGAAGATACGCATTACGATGAATTTAGAGATCTCTTATCCGAGCTCCAAGTCGGATTGTATCCGGGTTGCACTAAGTATTCATCGTTGAATTTTTTAGTTAAACTAATGCATCTAAAAGTGTTGTACAAGTGGCCTAATGAATGCATGGATGAAATGTTGAAGCTACTGAGAGATGCACTTCCTGAAGGGAATAAGTTACATACATCGCATTATGAGGCGAAGAAGTTATTGAGTAAACTGGGTCTGCGTTTCTTCGCATTATTGTGTTTCTGCGTTTCTTCATTTCGTTTTTGCATTTCTTCAAGCTAATTTCAGATTTTCCTTTTCACTTCTTCTCAACGTTGTCTTTGCAATTTCAGAGAGTAACTGGGACTGTCACTACTGTGCCTGAAAATGCATTGGCTAAGCCAAAATCATCGGTGAGTTTTCATTCATTCTCTGTTTTTTCTACTTCATTTTAATTGTTTCTTCACCTTTATTCTTTGCATTTCTAATATTGTATTTTATATTTCAGACCTCACCACCTGAATTTGTTGTGTTTATTGGGACTGAGAATCGAGTTTCTCGCCCAAACTCTCTTGTCAATGCAGCACAGAAGAATGTGGTTAGTAGATATCATACTGTTCTCTAATATTCTTGTATGTATCTATTATATATATATTATAGGCTGCTCCACCAAAACGCAAACGGAGAAAAATTGTGCCTTCAACTATACCTCCACTTCCTCATCCAATGCCTCTTCCTGAAATCGAAGAAGCCGAGGAGGAGATGGTGGAGAAGAAGAAGAAGAAGAAGAAGAAGAAGCAGAAGAAGAAGAACAAAGAGGAGACTACCGAATGCGTAACTCTCGGATTTGAAGGGAAGCGTGTCGTTTTGGGGTTAGGGCTTGGGATGAAGAAGCTCTCTGTGGATTTTGGTAAGATCAGAAGAAATTAGGGATATTTTTCTTTCAAAATTTCGGTTGGTAAAGCAGGTTATGCTAACTTGTCAAAAGAACAGTGTTTGGGTAGATTTTACGAGTCCACTGGAATTGTGTAATTTAGCATACTTTTAATGCAAATAACCAAGTTTATCAGAGTCAAGGGATAGTGGACACAGTGGAAAGTATCACTTGGATACAAACACAGAATGAATAACCCAGTACTGAAATTAGATTTAGGACAACAAGAAACTACGCCAATCTTGATATATGATGTGATACACAAATCACTATTTAGCAAAAGGGCTAATTGTAAACCAATAAGAAATGCAGAGCAAATGTTGGGATTTATGACAATTTGTATGATTGCAGGCACTGAGTAATGGGATTTACAAGAGTGTGTGGCACCGGGCCATTGTGAATGCTGACAAGCCAAGGATATCAGTGGCTTCATTCCTCTGCCCGTTTGACGATGCGCTGATCATTCCGCTGAAAGGGAAGGCTGGTCGGCTGGTGAGATATTGACTCTTGAAGCATGAGATTGGAGTAAAAGATGACTTCCAAATTGAGCAGGACCACGGATTTGCATGGAAGTGAAATTTGTCCGTATTAACACAAGATATTTTTTTCTCTTTTTGGGCTTGTCTAATAGTAGTGAGTTACTGAATTGAAAAAATAGATAATTTATTCTGGAGAGTGCATACGTCTGGATATTTATTTTTTATTCTTAATAAATACTCTTTTGTTAGTGTAATTTTTTGATAAAAAAGGTTATGAATCAAGAGTAAAGAGTAAAAATCCTGACGCATGCACTTTTAAAGAGTATTTGTCAAGATTACCCTATTGAATTGGGTCCTGAAAATTGAGCTTTACAAAATTGCATAGAGTAATTAATACTTGGAAAAGTTTTAAAAATACCTCCGAAATCTTTTTATTTCTACCTTTTAACATTAATCTATATATTTTTACCTTTTATTCTAGAACCAGTCAAGTAGTAGAATTTTTCAAAAAGAGTACTTTTAGTAAGTCAGGTAATTAAGAAGACATAATCTGTAATTTTCTCTTAATATTTGGATCCTAAAAATTCATTAATACCTCCACTAATTCTTAATTTATAGTTATTATAAATTTAACTTGTATTGAAATTAAAAAAAAAACCATTAATACACTCCTATATTAACTATAAAGAGAAATAGTATTTTTTTTTTCAAAAGAATAAAAGAGTATACACCCACACCACCACATTAACTATAATTAGAACGCAATTTTTAAAGGAAAAAGAAAAGCATACCCCACATTTCTGGTTAAAGCTGATTTCATGTTCATAAATCTTAAAATTTCTCCATCAAATTCTTTAAATTGTTCAATGGAGGTTCCAATTGAAATTAAACAAAAAGCATGTCACTTGAAGCGCAACAAATGCTAAAGTATGTAGAGTGTATTCTACCTCCATATCCTTTCCCAACTTATTTCAGAACAATTTTTGTCGAGTGTTTTCTGTTATATTTTTTTTTATTTCTTTTTCAGTGTCTTTTATTTGTCATGTGTTGTTATGTGTTGGGTGGATTTTAGTGAGAATAATTCATATATGAAATAGTCTATTTGGTTTTCTTTTTAGAAAAAAAAAATCGCATCTAGTTGTTTTTGTGTGATGGAGGCTTTGTTCTTTTTTAATGGACATCATAAAATAAAATAAAAAGGAGGAGGAGGAGGTAAATACAATTGATAAATAAAGATAAATTGAATTACAATATTTTTAAAAAGAAAATAAATATTAATAGTTGAAAGAGATTAATACTATTTTATAAATCAAATGAAGATAAAAGTTAAGTGGAGGTATGACTTATGAGAGGGTTAAATAAGGTATTATGAAAATTATATCTATAAAGGGATAGATTTTTCATATTTTTATTAGCTGATTATTAATTAGTGAGGGTATTAATGAATTTTTGACTTGCAAATATAACTAGTCAATTGTGTATTTAGATTTATTTGCGACGACATTGTCGTCACAAATAAATTTAAAATGTTGTCGCAAATAATAAACAGCTGTTAATTATTTGCGACGACATTATATCGTCACAAATAATTTTTAAGTCGTCGCAAATAATCATTTTTTCCACGTCTACTTTTTCGTGAAATCTTAAGAAGATTATTTGCGACGACAAATAGACAATGTCATCGCAAATAACCTAAAACTATTTGCGACGACAAATGTCGTCGCAAATAGTAACATACTTACGACGACTTATCGTTGCAAAAAAAATGGATTACCTTCGCGCTAAAAATCCGCGCCATTGAAATTTGTGCTCAAAAATTATTTGCGACGACATTTAAGTTATTAGCGACGACATGGCCTTTATTGTTGTAGTGATAAGGCAAATAACATATTTGGAGGGTAATAAAAATTTATAACAGAAATTTAGAGTAGAAATAAATAACATATTTAACACAAAATTTTGGAATTATAATTTTTGTGTTTATTTGCATTTTTATTCTTTATATTATATCTTTATTTGTACTACCCAGACTATTACGTTATTATTAATATTACTATGATTACTATTTTTGTTATGCTACTTGACACTACTAATACAGTATTTGCATTAGTTTACCTTCATTTAATATTATCGCATATTACGATTTGGATATTTATCAAATACAGTTCATTTAATTATCAATGTTTATTAACTAATAGTTGATTTTGTAATCCAATTTTATTGGATTTAATCCAACAATATACATAAATTAAACATTTTATTATTATAATCAATATTCACTATCACAAACATTTTCAGTGACGACCTTTGTATCTTAAGTTTTGGCTCAAGACTTTTGTGGTCATTGAATACCACCCTGGTTGTTGTATTGATGGGTGGATGTCATTTTTGCTTCGGAAGCTAATTTGTATTTAACTTTTGGTTCAAAATGTTTGAACCTATTAATACTAATTTACGTCCACTCAAAGTGGGACTAGATTTTTTAAGTTTTTCGCCCCGGTGGTAAGATCGCGAGGGAGATTGTGAGACTTTCACTGATTTAAGTTTCTAATTCCAATTTTGTTATAGTTAAAATCTCTCACAAAAGTCGTATTTAACTTTTTCTATTACAGTTAAAAACTCTTACATAAAATCATATCTCAATTTAAATTGAAAATTCAGATCTGCGAACTGAACGAGACCTAATTTACTACGTATAGGAAGTTGCATTATGGCCTCATCTACGTATAGCTACTAGCTAGGTTATTGACGATCCATGAGATATTTGAAGGTGGGATTCGTACTCATTCTGAACTATAAAAAACAAAGCTAGCTATTAAGGGACCTTATGCGCTGGGATATAAAAATTCAAATAGGTAATACATTAGTTTGATATAAAGTTAGATTAGTTGGTACTTTTTACGCCGTGTACTGATCCAATTCCAATTGACAAAAGCTTTATACACGTAATTGCGTCTTATAACTAATTAAATAATGGAGATTTAAAAGCTACACCTTAAAGTGGAATTAGATATAAATTTATCGTTATGATAAACTTGTAATCACTATAGATGTATGTATAAATAATATACTTTATTAGTTGAGAACTTAGTAATAGCGTTATAATAATTATACTATGAAATTTCAAAAGAAAACACACACATATATATATATATCAAAACTTTCCATATAAATATTAACATAAATATTAAAACTTTCCGGTGTGTGCAATAACTTAAAGTGTAAAATGAGCTCAGCCAATGGCCAGGCCTATGAGTAACTCCCCAAAGCCACTACAGATAGGCTAGGCCTGACCCAAGAAGGCATGGCTTATGTTTCGGCCTAGCCCAAGTCTGACTTAGCCTAAATAAATTATAAAAATTCTTCCAGAAGTGTATATAAAGGTCTCGTTCACTTCGCGGATTCGAGTTTTCAATTCGAGCTGAGATGTGATATTTTTTAAGAGCTTTTCACTGTAGCAGAAAAAGTTAGATGTGACATTTCCTGAGAGTTTTTAACTGTAGAAGCCTAAAACTTAAAACTCGAATCGGTGAAATGAACGAGACCAAAAATTCTTCGAGAATTTCAAGCAGTGCTCATCGCTCCAATCATGACATATTCACTGCATAATCATAAAAGTACGAATGATAGATAAATTAATGTCTATTAACTTCTAGATTTTGTGTTTAAAGTTTGTGTATTTGTGAAGGGAATACTTTAAACGGCCGCAACATTTTGTTTACTTCTGTGGGTAATCTTAATCCGAGGCCCCATATATCCTTCTATGTTCAATCCGGTCACTCTAATTTTTATGTCTTAACAAAGCTGTCCTACATGGTGAAGCCATCAGAGTTGGGACGGATGTTTTATGTTTCTTTCATTCACATTCGAATTCCCTCTAAATATATAACAATTCTCAAGATCCACATATCAGTAATGAAAACATTATAAGGTCCTGTTCATTTCACCGATTCGAGTTTTGTTAAGTAAAAAGCTCTCACATAAAGTCACATTTCAACGAAAATTAAAAATTCGAATCAATGAACTAAACGGACCCTAATATTGTGAATTGGAAATGTATTGTACTAGTTTGGTTGACATGATCTTCATTCTAATTGGGGTATACTCCTTTTTTCTATGGGGGGCAAAAAGAAAGAAGATGAAGAATCAGAGTTAACAACCCTAGTTGACATAGGACACGGGGGAGATCTGGTTAATGTTAGATAAGTGTCTTCTATACCAGGTGAAGCTCGTTAGAAGAAATCCTTAAGTGGTTGTTGTATGTTTGGACAAGTAATATTCTATGTTTTTAATAAGAGTAGTTATATTTGCATCTAAAAATTCATAGATGTTCTACTAATTAATACTTATCTAATAAAAGATTTGAAATTTCTATTGTGAAAACTAAAAAGAAACTCCAATTAAACTTGGCTGTTTAAAGATTATTAGAAGTAGACAGGTCCATATTGAGATATAAATTCATTTTCTGTTGTAAAAGCTAACGTAATATCAATTCCACTGAGGTTCAGTGGTTCAGTTCCACACAATTTTGGTACAAAAACGTAGATGGAGATTCATTTAAATTTATATATATATATATATATATATATATGTGTGTGTGTGTGTGTGTGTTGTGTGTATAGGTGTTCTTTCAACAAGTTCTTTTTTTTTTCACCTATCCATAAGTACCATAGATATTTTTAAGAGAAACTATGAAAGAAGCATTTAAAATTCGAGTTTTACTAGAGTAAAAGCTCTCAGAAACTGTCACATCTAACTTTTGTACTACAGTAAAAAACTCTCACATAAAATCACATCTCAACTCGAATTTAAAACTCGAATCAGCGAACTGAACGAATGCCCTGGAGTCAAATTGACTAAGTTGAACATAAATTCTTATACGTATCGTAGATAAACATTATTTTGGCACAAATAAATCACTATACTGATCACAAATGTGAAGTTTTCCATATAAATATTAACATATATATCAAAACTTCCCGGTGTATGCAGTAACCTGAGGTGCAAAATGAGCCTGACCAGGCCTATGAGTTACTCATGCCTGACTGGATTCACTATAGATAGGCTAGGCCTGACCCAAGGAGGCCCGTGAAAAATTTTAGGCCTGGCTTAAGTTTGGCCTAGTCCGTGCCTGATCTAGCCTATATAAATTATAAAAATTCTTTCAGAAGCGCATTGTAGAAATTCTTTAAGAATTTTAAGCAGTGTTCATCGCTTCAATCATGACATATTCACTACATAATTATAATAGTGTTTTTTTTTTTTTTTAAATCTAAGAGATTGTTACTGATAAAATGGAGATGTTTTTTAAGCATTTAATAAATGTTATAAAATAAATGAAAAGAAAAAGTAAATTCAACTGACGGGAAAAAAAATAGAACAATTAAGCATTTAAAGATGTGCATGAGAGGCAAAAGGCCTTCACTATTCAGGACACATACGCTTGAACCAAAATCCAATGAATAATGCCAAAAGTTCTACTGAAAGCACATATTATTATAATAACACAATTAATTAACGACGCGCTTTAGCAAAAAAAAAAAATTATTATTATTATTATAATAAAATAATGAGAGGAAAACTAAGATACACACTACTTTACTGTACTGGGAACTCTAATTCACCTTATCAATAATTTCACAGTAATATTAGCATCCACAAATAATTGAAGTGAATTATTATGATTACATACAGAATCTTGCAAAAAAATTCAGAAAGAAAGTAGAGCATTTGACATATATAGACAAAGCACTCTTGCTGAATGAGATTAAAGTGATTAAAAAAATATATATAGATGAGAAAAGGGAATGAAAAAGAGAAATAATAGACTACTTGCGCCATCAATATTAGCTAGGCAACCCTAATTAATTCGTAACATAACAAACTACCAAAAGAAAAAGTAAATGAGTAAAATCCAACAAACGCCAAAAAACAAATGAAGCGGATTTAAGCAATCATAATAGATAGTACAGTTAAATCCAATAATACTAAAAATCTAAGTCAAAAACTAAAAATTTTATAAGCACTACAATTAAAGACTGAAGCAACGTATCTTATATTTATTTTAGCTAAAGATCTCATGCATGTTTGAATTACTAAATTCGCTTATTCAACTGAGATATAGCCTTGAAATTAAAAATGTAATATTAGAGATCTAATTTGATGTAGTGTTACTTGCCCCAGAATGTCTTTGGCGAGCTGGTTAGTTTTGGCTGCTGTGTTGCTGGCACAAGTATTCACAGCAACACTGCACATACTATTCAGAGTGATTATGAAGGACGGAACCTTTGTTTTCGCGCTAATCACTTACTGTAATGCAGTTTCTGCTCTATCGATAGCCCATCTTGCCTACTACTTTGAGAGGTTTGTCAGTTTTTAATCTGCTCAATTGGCTTCTTTTTAATGTTTTTACTGTCTATAGTAGATGGAGCTTACTCCTGGTGTCTTCAATACTTAAATTCATTTTAATATTTTTTTTGGTTTGCAGATCTGCTGAAAAGAAATTTGGTTATACAGTTTGCTTCTGGCTTTTTGCTAGTGTTGCAATCGTGTAAGCCATATATAACTTGTGGTTTTGACTATACATATAAAAACAAAATATACCAAACTGTTTACAAAATATATTTGCAATACAGGATATCCGATTCATGGGCTACGCCAGGCTTGGGCCAGGTCCGTCAAGGCCCATGATGGGACAGCCCATCCCGGCCTGTCTAGGCCCATAATATCTTCATGTTTTTTTTCTTTTTGTTTAGTAATTTTGTAAACATTTTATATCTCTCTTGTCACCGAATATATATCTCTCTCTTCCTCTCTTTCCTCACCGAATATCTCTCTCTTCATGCTCTCTCTCCCTCCACTCTCTCTCTTATTTACTCGATTTAAGTTTTCCGATTCTTCCTCTCTCTCTCTCTTTCTCTCTTTCAAAGGTTGGACGCAACACTTCTAAGCCTAGAAGTAATCGGGGTATAAACATGTTAGTTTATTTTTTTTAATCTTTGTATTTCCATATGTTCATATTTTCGAGGCTCATGGTCTTCTTCTTCTTTTTTTTAGGTGTCAATGAAGTTGTTCTGTCTATAATATATATATATATATACACACTATATAAAAGTCAAAATATTTAATTAGCTGTTTTGATTTGTACATTACTTTTTACATAATATTTGTAGATCTAAGAGATTATTTCTGATAAAATGGAGATATATTTTTTAAGCATTTAACAAATGTTATAAAATAAATGAGAAGAAGAAGCAAATTTAACTAAGGGAGAAAAATAGAACAATATTTAAGCCTCCAAAGATGTGCATCAGACGCCCAAAATCTTCAAAGATATGCATCAGACGCCCAAAAGCAAATGAAGTGGATTTGATCAAGCATAATAGATAATACAGTTAAACCCAATAATACTAAAAATCTAATTCAAAAACTAAAAATCATATAAGTACTACAATTAAAGACTGAAGTAACGTATCTTACATTTGTTTTGGCTAAAGATCTCATGCATGTTTGAATTACTAACCCCGCTTATTCAACTGAGATATAGTCTTGAAATTTAAAATGTAATATTAAAGATCTAATTTGATGTAGTGTTACTTGCCCCAGAATGGCTTTGGCGAGCTGGTTAGTTTTGGCTGACGTGTTGCTGGCACAAGTATTCACAGCAACAGTGCACATACTATCCAGAGTGATTATGAAGGACGGAACCTTTGTTTTCGCGCTAATCACTTACCGTAATGCTATTTCTGCTCTATCGATTGCCCCTCTTGCCTACTACTTTGAGAGGTTTGTTAGTTTTTAATGTGCTCATTTGGCTTTCTTTTTAATGTTTTTACTGTCTGTAGCAGATGGAGCTTACTCCTAGTGTCTTCAATACTTAAATTCATTTTAATGTTTTTTTTTTTGTATGCAGATATGTTGAAAAGAAATTTTGTTGCACAGTTTGCTTATGGCTTTTTTGTAGTGTTGCAATCATGTAGGCCATATATAATTTGTGGTTTTGACTATACATATAAAAACAAAATATACCAAACTGTTTACAATATATATTTGCAATACAGGATATCCGATTCATGGGCCAGGCCAGGGTTGGGCCAGGCCCGTCTAGGCCCATGATGGGCCGGCCCAGCCTAGCCCATCTAAGCCCATAATATCTTCATTTTTTTTCTTTTTTTTAGTAATTTTGTAAAAATTTTATATCTCTCTCTTCACCGAATATATATCTCTCTCTTCCTCTCTTTCCTCACCGAATATCTCTCTCTTCATGCTCTCTCTCCTATATACTAGATTTAAGTTTTATGATTCCTCCTCTCTCTTTCAAAGGTTGGACACTTCACTTCTCTCTCTCTAAGCCTAGAAGTAATTGGGATATGAACATGTTAGTTTCTTTTTTTTTAATCTTTGTATTTCCATATTTTCATATTTTTTAGGCTCATGGTCTTTTTCTTCTTCTTTTTTTTAGATGTCAATCAAACTGCTCTTTCCATAAGATATATATATATATACACACACACACACACACTAATTCAGTGCTGGAAGTTCGGGTCGGCGAGCTGCCCGAAGCCCGAATTTTTTTGGGCTCGGGCGGGCAAGCCCATCTCCCGCCCGCCCAAGCTAGATTTTTGGGTTCGGGCTCAGGCATCCCGAATTTGACACTGACTCTCTTGCCCGCCGCCGTCTAACCGCCCTATACCGCCGTCTGCTAGAATTTTTTTGAATTTTCTGACCATGCCCGAACTGCTCGACCCGAAAATAAGCCCGAAAACCCGAATTTTACCCGAAGCCCGAGTTGCCCGATTTGCCCAAAACCGCCCGAAAATTTTAGTTGCTACAAATTGGGGCATTCTGAGAATCGAACTCGGGACCTCTCACACCCAAAGCAAGAATCATACCACTAGACCCAATGTCCATATTTGTTATTTAAATTTTTAACTTTTTAATTAAGGTAAACACATAATTCTTTAATAGAAAGAGCAAATTCCTATTTTAGCAGTTTAATATTTCAGTTTTCACATTCTTGACCATTTTTTATAATCAATCACATGATAAAAGGATTCCTTAAAAAACAATATGCACAAGGAAAGAAACACATTGCCATCACGTTTTTATTATTTTTTATTTTTAAAAAGTGCTGTTTCTATATAATGTCGGTTTTGTTCTTATAGATACTCGTGTTTTTATATTCTATATCACTCTTCTTTCTATCTTTATCTATTTTTCTGTTCACAATCTCTCCTCATCCTCTTAATTATCCTTTTTTTTCTTCAACTTTCTTCACTCTCTTT
>NW_010358071.1:48762-66704 GCF_000414095.1 Morus notabilis | reverse complement strand
TGATGAATTTAATCGATTAACATTTAATTTTGAAGACGATCCTTCAGCTTCAAATTAAATTGTAAATTTGTAATTTGTAAATATGTATTTACCTTTGACATTGTATTTGTAATTGTATAACTTTGTAAGTTTGTAAAATTTGTAATTCGTCACAATATAATTGCACTCTTTTTTCCTTGTCAAGTTTTTATCCCAATTGAGTTTTTCTTGGTAAAGTTTTTAATGAGGTAATCATAAATTATAAATTTAAAAATTAATAAAGAAAGAATTTTTTTATATAGTTCGTGTGTTCATTTCAAATTTCAAATTGTAATATATATATATATATAAATTTTAACACAAAATAACTTAATATTAAAAAAAAAGTTTAAATAATTCGGACAATTCGGGCGGGCTCGGGCCGCCTAATACAAGCCCGCGGCTCGTTCAAGGTGAAATTCGGGCTCGGGCGGGCGGCCTGAATTTCTCAGGCGGCTCGGGCTCGGGCAAAAACTCAGACTTTTCGGGCGGTCGCGGGCGGCCCGTCCAAAGTTCCAGCACTACACATTATATAAAAGTAAAAATATTTAATTAGTTGTTTTGAATTGTACATTACTTTTTACATAATATTTGTAGATCAAGAGATTGTTTCTGATAAATTAGAGATATTTTTTTAAGCATTTAACAAATGTTATAAAATAAATGAGAAGAAGAAGCAAATTTAATTAATGGGGGAAAATAGAACAATATTTAAGCCTTCAAAGATGTGCACCGGACGCCAAAAATCTTCAAAGATGTGTATAAGACGCCCAAAAATAAATGAAGCGGATTTGATCAAGCATAATAGATAATACAGTTAAACCCAATAGTGCTAAAAATCTAATTCAAAAACAAAAAATCTTATAAGTACTACAATTAAAGACTGAAGCAACGTATCCTACATTTGTTTTGGCTAAAGATCTCATGCATGTTTGAATTACTAAATCCGCTTATTCAATTGAGATATAGCCTTGAAAATGAAAATGTAATATTAAAGATCAAATTTAATGTAGCGTTACTTGTCCTAGAATGGCTTTGGTGAGCTGGTTAGTTTTGGCTGTCGTGTTGCTGGCACAAGTATTCACAGTAACACTGCACCTACTATCCAGAGTGATTATGAAGGACGGAACATTTATTTTCGCGCTAATCACTTACCGTAATGCAGTTTCTGCTCTATCGATTGCCCCTCTTGCCTACTACTTTGAGAGGTTTGTTAGTTTTTAACCTGCTCATTTGGCTTTCTTTTGCATGTTTTTACTATCTGTTGCAGATGGAGCTTACTCCTAGTGTCTTCAATACTTAAATTCAGTTTAATGCGTTTTTTTGGTTTGCAGATCTGCTAAAAAGAAATTTGGTTGCACAGTTTGCTTCTGGCTTGTTGTTAGTGCTACAATCGTGTAAGCCATATATAAGTTGTAGTTTTGACTATACATATGAAAACAAAATATACCAAACAGTTTACAATATATATTTGTACTAGAGGATATCTGATTCATGGGCCAGGCCAGGCCCGTCTAGGCCTATAAAGGGCTAGCTCAGCCCGGCCCGTCTAGGCAAAAAATGGGCCGGCCCAGCCCAGCCCATCTAGGCCCATAATATCTTCATGTTTTTTTTTCTTTTTTTAGTAATTTTGTAACAATTTTATATCTCTCTCTTCACCGAATATATATCTCTCTCTTCCTCTCTTTCCTCACCAAATATCTCACTCTTCCTACTCTCTCTCTCTCCACTCTCAATCCTATATACTAGATTTATGTTTTCCAATTACTCATCTCTCTCTCTCTGTCCTATACACAAAGGTTAGTGAATCAATTACTTCCCTACGGTTGATATGAAATAATTGCTTCTTTCTGCCCTTTATAACCCCATCAATCATACCCCATCTTTCCTTAGCCTTGTTAACCTCCTCTCCTCTCTCTTCTCTCTTCATTCTTCTCAACTCTCTCTCTCTCTCTCTCTAAGGTTGGACGCAACACTTCTCTCTCTCTAAGGCCGGAAGTAATCGGGGTATGAATATGTTAGTTTCTATTTTTTAATATTTTTTGGTATTCTTTTAATATTTGTTTTAAAATACCCGACCAGTAGTGTACAGTTTTTTACCTCCAGTTCTTTGTTATATTTTTGTCAATAGCTCCAAATGTTTTTACGATATGATTCTCATGTGATATAATGATTTAGATTTTAGAATTACGTAAATACTTGTAAGGTATCTTTTTAAACGTATCGCATAATTCTCATTAAACTAATTAAACTACATTCCAGAAGTTTACCAAATAAATATCTTTTGCAACTACTTTGCAAAGTTCACTACCAGAGGGAGCTGCCAGTCAAAAGCATGACAATGAAATAATTGCTTCTTTCTTCCCTTTATAACCCCAAATCATACCCCATCTTTCCTTAGCCTTGTTAACCTCCTCTCTTCACTCTTCTCAACCCTCTCTTTCTCTCTTTCTCTCTCTAAGGTTAGACGCAACACTTTTCTCTCTCTAAGGCCAAAAGTAATCGGGGTATGAACATGTTAGTTTCATTTTTTTTTACTATTTTTTGGGATTGTTTTAATCTTTGTTTTAAAATACCCCACTAGTAGTGTGCAGTTTTATACCTGCAGTTCTTTGTTATATTTTTGTCAATAGCTTCAAATGTTTTTACGATATGATTCTTATGTGATATAATGATTTAGATTTTAGAATTACGTAAATACTTGTAAGGTATGTTTTTTACCGTATCGGATAATTTTCATTAAACAAATTAAACTACATTCCAGAAGTTTCCCACATAAATATCTTTTGCAACTACTTTGCAAATTTCCCCCCCAGAGGGAGCTGCCAGTCAATACCATGAGAATGAAATAATTGCTTCTTTTTTCCCTTTATAACCCCAAATCATACCCCATCTTTCCTTAGCCTTGTTAACCTCCTCTCTTCACTCTTCTCAACTCTCTCGCTCTCTCTCTCACTCTCTCTCTCTCCCTCTCTCTAATGTTGGATGCAACACATTTCTCTCTTTAAGGCCAGAAGTAATCGAGGTATGAACATGTTAGTTTCTTTTTTCTAATATTGTTTGGGATTGTTTGAATCTTTGTTTTAAAATACCCCACCAGTAGTGTGCTGTTTTATACCTCTAGTTCTTTGTTATATTTTTGTCAATAGCTTCAAATGTTTTTACGATATGATTCTCATGTGATATAATGATTTCAATTTTACAATTACGTAAATACTTGTAAGGTATGTTTTTTACCGTATCACATAATTCCCATAAAACTAATTAAACTACATTCCAGAAGTTTATCAAATAGATATCTTTTGCAACTGGTTAGCAAAGTTCACCAACAGAGGGAGCTGCCAGTCAAAAGTATGAGAATGAAATAATTGCTTCTTTCTTCTCTTTATAACCCCAAATCATACCCCATCTTTCCTTAGCCTTGTTAACCTCCTCTCTTCACTCTTCTCAACCCTCTCTTTCTCTCTCTAAGGTTAGACACAACATTTTTCTCTCTCTAAGGCCAAAAGTAATCGGGGTATGAACATGTTAGTTTCATTTTTTTTTACTATTTTTTGGGATTGTTTTAATCTTTGTTTTAAAATATCCCACCAGTAGTGTGCAGTTTTATACCAGCAATTCTTTGTTATATTTTTGTCAATAGCTTCAAATGTTTTTACGATATGATTCTTATGTGATATAATGATTTAGATTTTAGAATTACGTAAATACTTGTAAGGTATGTTTTTTACCGTATCGTATAATTTTCATTAAACAAATTAAACTACATTCCAGAAGTTTACCACATAAATATCTTTTGCAACTACTTTGCAAAGTTCACCACAAGGGGGACCTGCCAGTCAATACCATGAGAATGAAATAATTGCTTCTTTTTTCCCTTTATAACCCCAAATCATACCCCATCTTTCCTTAGCCTTGTTAACCTCCTCTCTTCACTCTTCTCAACCCTCTCTTTCTCTCTTTCTCTCTCTAAGGTTAGACACAACATTTTTCTCTCTCTAAGGCCAAAAGTAATCGGGGTATGAACATGTTAGTTTCATTTTTTTTTACTATTTTTTGGGATTGTTTTAATCTTTGTTTTAAAATATCCCACCAGTAGTGTGCAGTTTTATACCAGCAATTCTTTGTTATATTTTTGTCAATAGCTTCAAATGTTTTTACGATATGATTCTCATGTGATATAATGATTTCAATTTTACAATTACGTAAATACTTGTAAGGTATGTTTTTTACCGTATCACATAATTCCCATAAAACTAATTAAACTACATTCCAGAAGTTTATCAAATAGATATCTTTTGCAACTACTTAGCAAAGTTCACCAACAGAGGGAGCTGCCAGTCAAAAGCATGAGAATGAAATAATTGCTTCTTTCTTCCCTTTATAACCCCAAATCATACCCCATCTTTCCTTAGCCTTGTTAACCTCCTCTCTTCACTCTTCTCAACCCTCTCTTTCTCTCTTTCTCTCTCTAAGGTTAGACACAACATTTTTCTCTCTCTAAGGCCAAAAGTAATCGGGGTATGAACATGTTAGTTTCATTTTTTTTTACTATTTTTTGGGATTGTTTTAATCTTTGTTTTAAAATATCCCACCAGTAGTGTGCAGTTTTATACCAGCAATTCTTTGTTATATTTTTGTCAATAGCTTCAAATGTTTTTACGATATGATTTTCATGTGATATAATGATTTAGATTTTAGAATTACGTAAATACTTGTAAGGTATGTTTTTTACCGTATCGTATAATTTTCATTAAACAAATTAAACTACATTCCAGAAGTTTACCACATAAATATCTTTTGCAACTACTTTGCAAAGTTCACCACCAGAGGGAGCTGCCAGTTAATACCATGAGAATGAAATAATTGCTTCTTTATTCCCTTTATAACCCCAAATCATACCCCATCTTTCCTTAGCCTTGTTAACCTCCTCTCTTCACTCTTCTCAACTCTCTCGCTCTCTCTCTCTCATCTTTCTTCCCTTTATAACCCCAAATCATACCCCATCTTTCCTTAGCCTTGTTAACCTCCTCTCTTCACTCTTCTCAACCCTCTCTTTCTCTCTCTCACTCTCTCTGTCTCCCTCTCTCTAATGTTGGATGCAACACATTTCTCTCTTTAAGGCCAGAAGTAATCGAGGTATGAACATGTTAGTTTCTTTTTTCTAATATTGTTTGGGATTGTTTGAATCTTTGTTTTAAAATACCCCACCAGTAGTGTGCTGTTTTATACCTCCAATTCTTTGTTATATTTTTGCCAATAGCTTCAAATGTTTTTACGATATGATTCTTATGTGATATAATGATTTAGATTTTAGAATTACGTAAATACTTGTAAGGTATGTTTTTTACCGTATCACATAATTCCCATAAAACTAATTAAACTACATTCCAGAAGTTTATCAAATAGATATCTTTTGCAACTACTTTGCATAGTTCACCACCAGAGAGAGTTGCTAGTCAAAAGCATGAGAATGAAATAATTGTGTCTTTCTTCCCTTTATAACCCCAAATCATACCTCATCTTTCCTTAGCCTTGTTAACCTCCTCTCTTCACTCTTCTCAACTCTCTCTCTCTCTCCCTCTCTCTATGGTTGGATTCAACACTTTTTTCTCTCTATGGCCAGAAGTAATCGTGGTATGAACATGTTAGTTTCTTTTTTTTAATATTTTTTGGTATTGTTTTAATCTTTGTTTTAAAATACCCCACCAGTAGTGTGCAGTATTATACCTCCAGTTCTTTGTCATATTTTTGTCAATAGTTTCATCTGTTTTTACGATATGATTATCCTGTGATATAACGATTTAGATTTTAGAATTACGTAAATACTTGTAAGGTATGTTTTTTACCGTATCGTATAATTTTCATTAAACAAATTAAACTACATTCCAGAAGTTTACCACATAAATATCTTTTGCAACTACTTTGCAAAGTTCACCACCAGAGGGAGCTGCCAGTCAATACCATGAGAATGAAATAATTGCTTCTTTCTTCCCTTTATAACCCCAAATCATACCCCATCTTTCCTTAGCCTTGTTAACCTCCTCTCTTCACTCTTCTCAACTCTCTCGCTCTCTCTCTCACTCTCTCTCTCTCCCTCTCTCTAATGTTGGATGCAACACATTTCTCTCTTTAAGGCCAGAAGTAATCGAGGTATGAACATGTTAGTTTCTTTTTTCTAATATTGTTTGGGATTGTTGGAATCTTTGTTTTAAAATACCCCACCAGTAGTGTGCTGTTTTATACCTCTAGTTCTTTGTTATATTTTTGTCAATAGCTTCAAATGTTTTTACGATATGATTCTCATGTGATATAATGATTTCAATTTTACAATTACGTAAATACTTGTAAGGTATGTTTTTTACCGTATCACATAATTCCCATAAAACTAATTAAACTACATTCCAGAAGTTTATCAAATAGATATCTTTTGCAACTACTTAGCAAAGTTCACCAACAGAGGGAGCTGCCAGTCAAAAGCATGAGAATGAAATAATTGCTTCTTTCTTCCCTTTATAACCCCAAATCATACCCCATCTTTCCTTAGCCTTGTTAACCTCCTCTCTTCACTCTTCTCAACCCTCTCTTTCTCTCTTTCTCTCTCTAAGGTTAGACACAACATTTTTCTCTCTCTAAGGCCAAAAGTAATCGGGGTATGAACATGTTAGTTTCATTTTTTTTTACTATTGTTTGGGATTGTTTTAATCTTTGTTTTAAAATATCCCACCAGTAGTGTGCAGTTTTATACCAGCAATTCTTTGTTATATTTTTGTCAATAGCTTCAAATGTTTTTACGATATGATTTTCATGTGATATAATGATTTAGATTTTAGAATTACGTAAATACTTGTAAGGTATGTTTTTTACCGTATCGTATAATTTTCATTAAACAAATTAAACTACATTCCAGAAGTTTACCACATAAATATCTTTTGCAACTACTTTGCAAAGTTCACCACCAGAGGGAGCTGCCAGTTAATACCATGAGAATGAAATAATTGCTTCTTTATTCCCTTTATAACCCCAAATCATACCCCATCTTTCCTTAGCCTTGTTAACCTCCTCTCTTCACTCTTCTCAACTCTCTCGCTCTCTCTCTCACTCTCTCTGTCTCCCTCTCTCTAATGTTGGATGCAACACATTTCTCTCTTTAATGCCAGAAGTAATCGAGGTATGAACATGTTAGTTTCTTTTTTCTTATATTGTTTGGGATTGTTTGAATCTTTGTTTTAAAATACCCCACCAGTAGTGTGCTGTTTTATACCTCCAATTCTTTGTTATATTTTTGCCAATAGCTTCAAATGTTTTTACGATATGATTCTCATGTGATATAATGATTTCAATTTTACAATTACGTAAATACTTGTAAGGTATGTTTTTTACCGTATTGCATAATTCCCATTAAACTAATTAAACTACATTCCAGAAGTTTATCAAATAGATATCTTTTGCAACTACTTTGCATAGTTCACCACCAGAGAGAGTTGCTAGTCAAAAGCATGAGAATGAAATAATTGTGTCTTTCTTCCCTTTATAACCCCAAATCATACCTCATCTTTCCTTAGCCTTGTTAACCTCCTCTCTTCACTCTTCTCAACTCTCTCTCTCTCTCCCTCTCTCTATGGTTGGATTCAACACTTTTCTCTCTCTATGGCCAGAAGTAATCGTGGTATGAACATGTTAGTTTCTTTTTTTTAATATTTTTTGGTATTGTTTTAATCTTTGTTTTAAAATACCCCACCAGTAGTGTGCAGTATTATACCTCCAGTTCTTTGTCATATTTTTGTCAATAGTTTCATCTGTTTTTACGATATGATTATCCTGTGATATAACGATTTAGATTTTAGAATTACGTAAATACTTGTAAGGTATGTTTTTTGCCGTATCGCATAATTCTCATTAAATAATTAAACTACATTCCAAAAGTTTACCAAATAAATATATTTTACAACTACTTTGCATAGTTCACCACCAGAGGGAGCTGCGAGTCAAAAGCGTGAGAATGAAATAATTGTGTCTTTTTTCCCTTTATAACCCCAAATCATACCTCATCTTTCCTTAGCCTTGTTAACCTCATCTCTTCACTCTTCTCAACTCTCTCTCTCTCTCTCTCTCTCTCTCTCTCTCTCTAAGGTTGGATGCAATACTTTTCTCTCTCTAAGGCCAGAAGTAATCGAGGTATGAACATGTTAGTATCTTTTTTCTAATATTGTTTGGGACTGTTTGAATCTTTGTTTTAAAATACCCCACCAGTAGTGTGTTGTTTTATACCTCCAGTTCTTTGTTATATTTTTGTCAATAGCTTCAAATGTTTTTACGATATGATTCTCATGTGATATAATGATTTCAATTTTATAATTACGTAAATACTTGTAAGGTATGTTTTTTTTTGTATCGCATAATTCTCATTAAACTAATTAAACTACATTCCAGAAGTTTATCAAATAGATATCTTTTGCAACTACTTAGCAAAGTTCACCACAAGAGGGAGCTGCCAGTCAAAAGCATGAGAATGAAATAATTGCATCATTCTTCCCTTTATAACCCCAAATCATACCCCATCTTTCCGTAGCCTTGTTAACCTCATCTCTTCACTCTTCTCAACTCTCTCTCTCTCTCTCCGTCTCTCTAAGGTTGGACGCAACTGTTCTTTCTCTCTAAGGCTAGAAGTAATCGGGGTATGAACATGTTAGTTTCTTTTTTTTAATCTTTTTTGGGATTGTTTAAATCTTTGTTTTAAAATACCCCACCAGTAGTGTGCAGTTTTATACCTCCAGTTCTTTGTTATATTTTTGTCAATAGATTCGAATATTTTTACGATATGATTCTCATGTGATATAATGATTTAGATTTTAGAATTACGTAAATACTTGTATGGTGTGTTTTTTACCGTACCGCATAATTCTCATTAAACTAATTAAACTACATTCCAGAAGTTTACCAAATAAATATCTTTTGCAACTACTTTGCATAGTTCACCACCAGAGGGAGCTGGTTGTCAAAAGCATGAGAATGAAATAATTGTGTCTTTCTTCCCTTTATAACCCCAAATCATACATCATCTTTCCTTAGCCTTGTTAACCTCCTCTCTTCACTCTTCTCAACTCTCTCTCTCTCTAAGGTTGGATGCAACACTTTTCTCTCTCTAAGGCCAGAAGTAATCGGTGTATGAACATGTTAGTTTCTTTTTTTTTAAATATTTTTTGGTATTGTTTTAATCTTTGTTTTAAAATACCCCACCAGTAGTATGCAGTATTATACCTCCAGTTCTTTGTCATATTTTTGTCAATAGCTTCAAATGTTTTTACGATATGATTCTCATGTGATATAATGATTTAGGTTTTAGAATTACGTAAATACTTGTAAGGTATGTTTTTTACCGTATCGCATAATTCTCATTAAACTAATTAAACTACATTCCAAAAGTTTACCAAATAAATATCTTTTACAACTACTTTGCAAAGTTCACCACTAGAGGAAGCTGCCAGTCCAAAGCGTGAGAATGAAATAATTGCTTCTTTCTACCCTTCATAACCCCAAATCATACCACATCTTTCCTTAGCGTTGTTAACCTTCTCTCTTCACTCTTCTCAACCCTCTCTTTCTCTCTCTCTCTCTCTAAGGTTGGACGCAACACTTTTCTCTCTTTAAGGCCAAATGTAATCGGGGTATGAACATGTTAGTTTTTTTTTTTAATATTTTTTAGGATTGTTTTAATCCATGTTTTAAAATACCCCACCAGTACTGTGCAGTTTTATTCCTCCTGTTCTTTGTTATATTTTTGTCAATAGCTTCAAATGGTTTTACGATATGATTCTCATGTGATATAATGATTTAGATTTTAAAATGACGTAAATACTTGTAAGGTATGTTTTTTACCGTACCGCATAATTCTCATTAAACTAATTAAACTACATTCCAGAAGTTTACCAAATAAATATCTTTTGAAACTACTTTGCATAGTTCACCACCAGAGGGTGCTGCTAGTCAAAAGCATGAGAATGAAATAATTGCTTCTTTCTTCCCTTCATAACCCCAAATCATACCTCATCTTTCCTTAGCATTGTTAACCTTCTCTCTTCACTCATCTCAACCCTCTCTTTCTCTCTCTCTCTCTCTCTAAGGTTAGACGCAACACTTTTCTCTCTTTAAGGCCAAAAGTAATTGGGGTATGAACATGTTAGTTTTTTTTTTTTAATATTTTTTAGGATTTTTTTAATCCTTGTTTTAAAATACCCCACCAGTAGTGTGCTGTTTTATTCCTCCAGTTCTTTGTTATATTTTTGTCAATATCTTCAAATGTTTTTACGATATGATTCTCATGTGATATAATGATTTAGATTTTAGAATTACGTATATACTTATAATGTATGCTTTTTACCGTATTGCATAATTCTCATTAAAGTAATTAAACTACATTCCAGAAGTTTACCAAATAAATATCTTTTGCAACTACTTCGCAAAGTTCACCACCAGAGGGAGCTGCCAGTCAGTAGCGTGAGAATGAAATAATTGCTTCTTTCTTCCCTTTATAACCCCAAATCATACCCCATCTCTCCTTAGCTTGTTAACCTCCTCTCTTCACTCTTCTCAACTCTCTCTCTCTCTCTCTCTAAGGTTAGACGCAAAACTTCTCTCTCTCTAAGGCCAGAATTAATCGGGGTATGAACATGTTAGTTTCTTTTTTTTTAATATTTTTTGGGATTGTTTTAATCTTTGTTTTAAAATACCCCACCAATAGTGTGCAGTTTTATACCTCCAGTTCTTTGTTATATTTTTGTCAATAGCTTCAAATGTTTTTACGATATGATTTTCATGTGATATAATGATTTAGATTGTACAATTACGTAAATACTTGTAAGGTAAGTTTTTTACCGTATCACATAATTCCCATTAAGCTAATTAAACTACATTCCATAAGTTTAGCAAATAAATAACTTTTGCAACTACTTTGCAAAGTTCACCACCAGAGGGAGCTGCCAGTCAAAAGCATGAGAATGAAATAATTGCTTCTTTCTTTCCTTTATAACCCCAAATCATACCCCATCTTTTCTTAGCCTTGTTAACCTCATCTCTTCACTCTGCTCAACTCCCTCTCTCTCTCTCTCTCTCTCTCTCTATAAGGTTGGACGCAACACTTTTCTCTCTCTAAGGCCAAAAGTAATCTGGGTATGAACATGTTAGTTTCTTTTTCTTAATATTTTTTAGGATTGTTTTAATCTTTGTTTTAAAATACCTTACCAGTAGTGTGCAGTTTTATACCTCTAGTTCTTTGCTATATTTTTGTCAATAGCTTCAAATGTTTTTGTGATATGATTCTCATGTAATATAATGATTTGGATTTTAGAATTACGTAAATACTTGTATGGTGTGTTTTTTACCATATCGCATAATTCCCATTAAACTAGTTAAACTACATTCCAGAAGTTTACCAAGTAAATATCTTTTGCAACTACTTTGCAAAGTTCACCACAAGAGGGAGCTGCCAGTCAAAAGCATGAGAATGAAATAATTGCTTCTTTCTGCCCTTTATAACCCTATCAATCATACCCCTTCTTTCCTTAGCCTTATTAACCTCCTCTCTTCTCTCTTCTCTCTTCACTCTTCTCAACTCTCTCTCTCTCTCTCTCTCTCTCCTTCTCTCTCTGTCTCAATCTTCTCAAGATCTCAATAATGCTTAGTGTTACTTGCCCCAGAATGGCTTTGGCGAGCTGGTTAGTTTTGACTGCCGTGTTGCTGGCACAAGTATTCACAGCAATACTGTACATACTATCCAGAGTGATTATGAAGGACATAACCTTCATTTTCGCACTAAGCACTTATCGAAATGCAGTTTTTGCTCTATCAATTACCTCTCTTGCCTACTACTTTGAGAAGTTTGTTAGTTTTTAATGTTTTCATTTGCTTTTCTTTTTAATGTTTTTACTACCTGTAGCAGATGGAGCTTACTCCTAGTGTCTTCAATACTTAAATTCAATTTTCTTCATTTTTTTTTCCTTTTTTTTGGATTTGCAGATCTGGTGAAAAGAAATTTGGTTGTGCAATTTGGTTCTTGCTTTTTGCTAGTGCTGCAACCGTGTAAGCCATATATAACTTGTGGTTTTGACTATACATATAAAATAAAATATACCAAACTGTTTACGATATTTATTTGCAATCCAGGGTATCCGATTCTTCATTTTACTATTACGGTCTCTGTGATGTCACAGCCTCCTTTGTCACTAACTTATACAACTTAATTCCCATATTCACTCACCATTATTTTGTTTTCAAATTGAATATGTGCTTGCAGAACAAAGAAACTAGGCCTGCGAACCAAACAACGAAAAATAAAGACTTTTGGAGTGTTACTGTCGCTTGTTGGAGCACTTGTTGCATCCTTGTACAAGGGAAAAGAATTGTATATTGTTTACCACAACCAACACAGGGACTCTCAGACGGCCACCAACCAGAACTCCCACACCCACTGGACGTGCGGCACAATCTTGATCATTGCATCATGCTTGTCACGTGCATTATGGTTCATAGTGCAGGGACGTGGCTAGCCTCTTTAAGAAAACAAAGGATTCATGTTCATTTCATGTCTTTTGAATTCCCTTTTTTTTTTTAGCTAATTCTTATTATTAACACTTTATAAAAATTATATAAAAAAATATTATAGAGTAGTTTTAATATTATATAAGTTCTTTGTTCTCTTTCTTTCAGCGTAAACTCTTGGCGGTATTTCCTTTTAAATATACGGTAATTATGCTGCAAAGTGGTATATCATCCATGCAATCAGCAGTAATTGGCCTTTGCCTAGATAGACGTGTTGCTGCATGGAAGCTCGGCTGGAATTTAAAACTGCTCGCCATAGTTTGCTCGGTAAGCCTACAATTTCTAACTCATTTAGTGCTTAGGGATGTCAATGAGGCGAGGCAAACAGTATCCCGTCCAATTTACGTGTGAAAAAAGAATAAATAAATAAACATAAACCAGTAAAGACTCTAAAAAAAACAGAAATGTGTTTGTTGGATGCTTGTTTGGCTTATGGGAAAAGGAACCGGAAAATAGATTAGCACAAATAAATCACAAATATTAACACATATATCAGAACTTCCCAGTGTATGCAACAACCTGTAGTGCAAAATGAGCCTGATCAGGTCTATGAGTTACTCATTTCTAACTGGATACACTACAGATAGGCTAGGCCTGACCCAAGGAGGCCCGTGAAAAATTTTTGGCCTGAATCAAGTTTGGCCTAGTCCGTGCCTGATTTGGCCTAAATAAATTATATAAATTCTTTCACAAGCACATTATAGAAATTCTTTAAGAATTTCAAGCAGTGGTCATCGCTTCAATCATGACATATCCACTACATAATTATAATTGTAAGGACTCCGTATATAGTATGTAAGAAACCCAGTTTAGAACCTTTTGCTAGAAGAAGTGTACAATATAGACCCTTTTTCTGGTGGAAATTTTAATTACATTGATATCGGTATCTGGATAATGATTATCAAGATCACAACACATTTTCCTTTTCTCTTATTTTCTTTCTTTGCATTTCCTTTCATTTTTTTTTAGAAAGAAGAGATCATCGAATATATATCTCTCTCTTCCTCTCTTTCCTCATTGAATATCTCTCTCTGCATGCTCTCTCTCTCTCCTATATTCTAGATTTAAGTTTTCCCACTCCTCCTATCTCCCTTTCTCTCAAAGGTTGGATGCAACACTTCTCTCAATATAAGCCCAGAAGTAATCAGGGTATATATGAACATGTTAGTTTCTTTTTTTAATATTTTTTGGGATTGTTTTAATCTTTATTTTTTTCATATTTTCATATTTTTGAGGCTCATGGTCTTCTTTTTCTTCTTCTTCTTCTTTTTTTTTGGGTGTCAATGAAGCTCTTCTTTCCATAATATATATATATACACTATATAAAAGATAAAATATTTAATTAGCTGTTTTGACTTGTACATTTTACATAATGTTTACGGATCTAAGAGATTGTTTCTGATAAAATGGAGATATTTTTTTAAGCATTTAACAAATGTTATAAAATAAATGAGAAGAAGAAGCAAATTTAACTGATGGGGGAAAAATAGAACAATTAAGCCTTCAGAGATGTGCATCAGATGCCCAAAACCTTCAAAGATGTGCATCAGACGCCCAAAAATAATTGAAGCAGATTTAATCAAGTATAATAGATAATACGGTTAACGCGTAACTGTTTGACCCAATAATACTAAAAAATCTAATTCAAAAACTAAAAATCTTATAAGTACTACAATTAAAGACTAAAGTAACGTATCTCTTGCATTTTTCTTTAGCCATACTACAATTTAAGACTAGCAATGTATCTTACATTTCTTTTGTAATACATGTAAGATTAGTTGATATAAAAATTCTAATAGGTAATACATTAGTTTGATATAAAGTTTGATTAGTTGGTACTTTTTACGCCGTGTACTGATCCAATTCCAATTGACAAAAGCTTTATACACGTAATTGCGTCTTATAACTAATTAAATAATGGAGATTTAAAAGCTACACCTTAAAGTGGAATTAGATATAAATTTATCGTTATGATAAACTTGTAATCACTATATAGATGTATGTATAAATAATATACTTTATTAGTTGAAATTTCAAAAGAAAACACACACACAAACACACATATATATATATATATATATATATATATCAACACTTCCCATATAAATATTAACATATATATTAAAACTTCCTGGTGTGTGCAGTAACTTCAGGTGCAAAATGAGCTCGGCCAGGACTATGAGTAACTCCCCAAAGACACTATAGATAGGCTAGGCCTAACCTAAGGAGGCTTGTGAAAGGGCTTAGGCCTGGCTTAAGTTTCAACCCAGCCCATGCCCGACCTAGCCTAAGTAAATTATAGAAATTCTTCCAGAAGCGCATTATAGAAATTCTTTAAGAATTTCAACAATTGCTCATCCCTTTAGTCATGACATATTCACTGCATAATCATAAAAGTGCTTGCAAGTTGCAAGCTATGAGCTGGTGCTTTTTTTGGGTCTGAGTGGTTATTTTCCTTCTTGAGTTATTTTTTTGAGCCATAAAATATGAATGATAGATAAATTAATGTCTATTAACTTCTAGATTTTGTGTTTAAAGTTTGTGTATTTGTGCAGGGAATACTTTAAACGGCCGCAACATTTTGGTTACTTCTGTCGGTAATCTTAATCTAAAGTCCCATATATCCTTCTATGTTTAATCCAGTCAGTCTAATTTTTATGTCTTAACCGAAGCTGTTCTACTTGGTGAAGCCATCAGAGTTGGGACGGATGTTTTATGTTTCTTTCATTCACATTCGAATTCCCTCTAAATATATAACACTTCGCAAGATCCACATATCAGTAATGAAAACATTCTAATATTGTGAATTGGAATTGTATTGTACCAGTTTCGTTGGCATGATCCTCATTCTAATTGAGTTATACTCTTTTTTTCTGTGGGGTGCGAAAAAGAAAGAAGATGAAGAATAAGAGTTAACAACCCCAGTTGAGATAGGACACGCAGGAGATCTGGTCAATGCTAGATAAGTGTCTTCTATACCAGGTGAAGCCTGGTCAATGCTAGATAAGTGTCTTCTATACCAGGTGAAGCCCGTTATAATGCTGGACAAGTAATATTCTATGTTTTTAATAAGAGTAGTTATATTTGCATCTAAAAATTCATAGATGTTCTACTAATTAATACTTATCTAATAAAAGATTTGAAATTTCTAATGTGAAAACTAAAAAGAAACTCAAATTAAACTTGGTTGTTTAAAGATTATTAGAAGTAGACAGGTCCATATTGAGATATAAATTCATTTTCTGTTGTAAAAGCTAACGTAATATGAGTTCCACTGAGGTTCAGTGACTTAGTTTAACACAATTTTGGTGCAAAAACTTAGATGGAAAGCTAATTAAAATTTATATATATGTGTTCTTTCAACAAATTCTTTTTTTTTTTTCACCTATCCATAAGAACTATAGATATTTTTATGAGAAAATATGAAAGTAGCATTTAAGAATGCGCTGGAGTCAAATTGAGCAAGTTGAAAATAAATTCTTATACGTAACAGGTAAATATCGTAGATAAACATTATTTTGACACAAATAAATCACTATACTGATCACAAATGTGAAGTTTTCCATATAAATATTATCTTATATATCAGAACTTCCCGGTGTATGCAACAACCTGAGCTGCAAAATGAGCCTGACCAGTGATGAGAACATAGCCATCAAAGTCAATCCGGAAGAAAGACAATCAACCTTAAACGTCCATCAAGCCAATTGCATGGCTAACTTGCATATTCCAAGAGGCTTAGACACAATTTCCAACAAGGGACCAAGTCAAATTGCGGATAAAGAGTTGATTTTATCATAATTCTATCTTTTTATGTATAAGTTTCAATTTAAACATTTAAATTCCATCTTAGGCGTTTTTAAGGAAGAAATTAGATTCAAATTCAGATTCCTTCCCTAGGATAAGTTTTTAGGCGTTTTTTTAGGAAGGAGTTGGAGTCAAATTCAGATTCCTTACCTAAGATAAGCTTTAGGCTTGCGTTTATCTTGTTTTTAGGTTTATCTTATTTTAGGCTTCTATCTCATTAAAGATAGAATAAGACTTTTCAATTTTTAAACCTTTTCAGCTTGTTTTCAGCTATTTAAGGTTGAAAAATGAAATTAATGAGAGTTTTTGATGTTTATTCACTTTGTGAGATATTGTTCTTAGTTCTTGAAGAACTATTCCGAACTTATCAAGGTTTTCCTTGTGGCGTTCACCCTTGACTTCTCAAACGGAATTTCCATACTCGTTTGTGGCGTCTCCACCATACCAAGGTTCTTGCTTCGCTAAGCAACAGGTCGCGGTTTCCATCAATTCTTGAAGATCTTGGATCGTATCCCGTATTTGGCTACGGGTTTCATCACATCGTTGGCGGGGTTCGTATCAGTTGGTATCAGAGTTTAGGATCGTCAAGTTTTGCTATCATTTTTCTTGTTTAATTGCGTTTTTTTCTTTTCTTAGAAAAAATATATATATATATGGCCCAATTAGGGTTAGGGTTTTGAATTCGCAAAAAAAAAAAAAAAAAAAATTGCGATTGTTGCTCAGTCATTGTTGATTTCGCAATATATAAACCCTATTGCTGAATTTGAACTCAACTACGGTTTACAAAGTCAAAAAAAAAAATTCAGGAAAAGAAGCAACCTCACGAAAACTGCTATAACTTTTGATCCAGGGATCGTTACGGGACGTATAATATATCAAATCAAAGATCTTTTCGAGCCCTACAATCTTCACCCGGGCTTGCCCAGTGACCCTGGACCCTTTTTGGGGGCCAAAAAAAGCTTGTTTTCCATAGTTTCAGAGCCTTTAAAGTTTGAGTGTCAAAAAAAAAAAAAAAATTCCGTGACAATATTTAAATTCGTGTGGATTAAGTCTTGACTTGATTGACTACTTGAATTCCTTTTCTTATTGTTGGTTTAGTTTTGAAAGAACTAAAAGAAGAATACGAGAGGAAAAAGGCAGAGTGTGTGAGCTTATTAGAGGGTAAAAGCCAAAATTAACTTGAGTGAATTCGAGTGAAACATGAGTGGTTTGAATAAGTTAGTCTTCGAGAAAAGCACTCCCTTTTTTTAATCATGTCACAGGGACCGGAGAAAAACACAGGCGAAGAGATTCCACCTACTCTTATCACGAATGTGCAAATACAGGCGTTAATGGGGGAGATGAAACGGATCATGAGGGTGGAGCTCGAACACCTACATGAGAGGTTAGATAGGGTGGAAGAGGGAACACCACAGATTAAACCACCACCGAATGCTCCAAGGAAGAACATGATGCCTCGAAAGGAGGTGGAGGATAATGGAGAGTTCGAAGGGGAAAATTTAGAGGACGAGTTTGATAGA
>NW_010358071.1:0-47205 GCF_000414095.1 Morus notabilis | reverse complement strand
ATGTTTATTCACTTTGTGAGATATTCTTCTTAGTTATTGAAGAACAATTCCGAACTTATCAAGGTTTTCCTTGTGGCGTTCACCCTTGACTTATCAAACGGAATTTCCATACTCGTTTGTGGCGTCTTCACCATACCAAGGTTCTTGCTTCGCTAAGCAACGGGTCGCGGTTTCCATCAATTCTTGAAGATCTTGGATCGTATCCCATATTTGGCTACGGGTTTCGTCACATCGTTGGCGGGGTTCGTATCAACCAGGCCTATGAGTTACTCATGCCTGATTGGATACACTACAAATAGGCTAGGCCTGACCCAAGGAGGCCCGTGAAAAAGTTTAGGCTTGGCTTAAGTTTGGCCTAGTCCGTGCCTAATCTAGCAGGAGTGTACAAAAAAACTGTAAAATTGAAACCGGCCGAAACCGACCGAAAAACTGACCGCTCAAAACTGAAAACGACGATGCCACGTGGAACCGAACACAGTCGGTTTAGTTAACCGACCGACTTCCTCAAAAATCGGTTCAGTTTTGGTTTTGCGTGTAGAGAGTCAGTTGAAACCGAACCGACCGAGATGGGATTTTTCTTTTTTTTAATGTTTTCGTTTTGTTTTACTTATGACAATTTAAATGTTTTTTAAACTTGTGTTTGTGCAATTATCAATTTTGATGTTGTGCTTGTATTCATTTATTGTGATTACGTGTTTGCAACTTTACATTGAAGGAAAATTTTACATTTTTTCGTACTTGCGGGTCAAAAATACAATTAAAGATGCTGGTAACCTAATGGTTAACTGAGGTCATCTTCTTGATTACCAAAACTAAAAACCGACTGAAACCGAAATTCAGTTAACCGAACCGAAACTGTTAGGTGCGGTTCGGTTTCGGTTCTAACTTTTAGAAAACCGACATGGTCGGTTCGGCCACCGAACCGACCAAAACCGACAAAACCGAACCGACGAACACCCTTCTAACCTATATAAATTATAGAAATTCTTCAAGAAGCGCAATATAGAAATTCTTCAAAAATTTCAAGCAGTGCTCATCGCTTCAATCATGACATATCCACTGCATAATTATAATAGTGCCTTTTTTTTTTGCTAGAAAATTATAATAGTGCTTGCAAATTATGAACTAGTGCTTTTTTGTGTCTGAGTGGTTGTTTTCCTTCTTGATTTATTTTTTGGGCTATATAATATGAATAATAGATAAATCAATGTCTATTAACTTCCGGTTTTGTGTTTAAAGGTTTGTGTATTTGTGCAGGGAACACTCTATAAGTTCACATATACGTCAACACTTTATAAGCTCTGTGGGGGACGAAAAAGAAAGAAGATGAAAAATCGGAATTGACAACCTCAGTTGACACTAATTGACGGATATATACTGTAACCAGCGTAATTGTGTCTTATAACTAATTAAATAATAAAGATTTAAACGCTACATCTTAAAGTGGAATTAAATTTGAATTTATCGTTATGCTAAATTTGTAATCACTATAGATGTATGAATAGATAATATTTTCTATTAGTTGAGAACTTAGTAATAACGTTATATATAATACTTATACTATGAAATTTTTGCAAAAAAAAAAAAAAAAAAAAAAAAAAAAAAAAAAAAAAACCCCGATCCCCTAATTGTAAGGTTTGTTTGTTTGTTTGTTTTTTTTTTGTTTTGTTTTTTTGTTTTTTTGTTTTTTGTTTTTTTTGTTTTAGAAAATCAGGAGAAGTGTTAGTACTATGTTCATATCAACTCTATTTATTCGTGAATTCTATTTATCAACTAATGTCCGAGTAAGAATTCATATTAGTACCTAATATTTACTATAAAAAGGTCAAAACGATTTTCTATATATACAAATCTGGGAACATACTAAAGCAATGACTCCATATATAGTATATACGAAGCCCAATTTAGAACCTTTAGCCAGAAGAAACGTACAGTATAGATCCTTTTTTGATGGAAATTTTAATTACCTAAATAGACACATGAGATCGGTATATAGAAAATAATGATCAAGATCACAACACATTTTCCTTTTCTTTTATTTTATTTTTTTGCATTTTCTTTTAATTTTTTTTTGAGAAAGAAGACAAATACACTTTAAAAGTACTATATAAATCATTTTTTGGTAGAAATTTTAATTACCTAAATAGACACATGAGATCGGTATACGGAAATTGATGATCAAGATCACAAGACATTTTCCTTTTCTCTTATTTTCTTTCTTTGTATTTTCTATCATATTTTTTTTTTAAAAAAAGAAGATAAATACACTTTAAAGTTCCTATATAACTCATTTTTTGGTAGAAATTTCAATTACCTAAATAGACACATGAGATCGGTATACGGAAATTGATGATCAAGATCACAAGACATTTTCCTTTTCTCTTATTTTCTTTCTTTGTATTTTCTATCATATTTTTTTTTAGAAAAAGAAGATAAATACACTTTAAAAGTGCATGATCACCGCATATATATCTCTCTCTTCCTCTCTACTCACCGAATATCTCTCTCTTCCCTCTCTCACTTCCTGTTCTCTCTCCCTCCACTATCTCTCTTCTTCACGCCCTCCATCTCTCACTTTCTTTCAGTCCTCTCCGGTAGCTGCACCTCCCCTGAAAATGGTGTGTATATATATATACATATATATATATATATATATTTTCCCTTAAAGAGAAGATCTCTCCTCTTTTTAATAATATATTCTTCCTTCGGAAAACCTTAAGTTGTAGAAAATTTGCGACATTAATTGTACGTTTAAAAGCAGTCATTAATGCAGATGCAATTATTCCATGCACAAAAGAAAGAAAGAAAGAAAGAAAACTAGTCATTTACCAAATGAAGCCTTGCTAATTTCTATTGCTATGCATGTGATCTCATCAGCTTTATTTCCTATATTACCAGCATGATAAATTAAAGCTTGATCAACACGAGAGAGAACCCAATTATAGTACAGTGAATGGAGCCGACTACGATACAGCACATCAGGACCTTCAACCCTAATTTAATTAGTTTGACCCTCATGAATATATTCAAACTTTCATATATATATATATTCTCTTCTACCATCTCTCTTCTTCTGCTCATAACCTATATAGTAGATTTAAATTTACCGATTCCCTCTCTCTCTCTCTCTCTCTCAAAGGTTGGACGGAGCACTCCTTTCTCTCTCTAAGCCCAGAATTAATCAAGGTATGAACATGCTAGCTTCTTTTTTTTAATCTTTTTTGGGATAGTTAGATTCATAATTTCAGTTTCTGTTCTGTCTAGTGATGAGGTGTGGAGGCCAGTCTCCTAGCTCCATTGTCGTCTTTTTTTTTTTTTTTTTTTGAAAGAAGACAAATACACTTTAAAAGTACTATATAAATCATTTTTTGGTAGAAATTTTAATTACCTAAATAGACACATGAGATCGGTATACGGAAATTGATGATCAAGATCACAAGACATTTTCCTTTTCTCTTATTTTCTTTCTTTGTATTTTCTATCATATTTTTTTTTAGAAAAAGAAGATAAATACACTTTAAAAGTGCATGATCACCGCATATATATCTCTCTCTTCCTCTCTACTCACCGAATATCTCTCTCTTCCCTCTCTCACTTCCTGTTCTCTCTCCCTCCACTATCTCTCTTCTTCACGCCCTCCATCTCTCACTTTCTTTCAGTCCTCTCCGGTAGCTGCACCTCCCCTGAAAATGGTGTGTATATATATATACATATATATATATATATATATTTTCCCTTAAAGAGAAGATCTCTCCTCTTTTTAATAATATATTCTTCCTTCGGAAAACCTTAAGTTGTAGAAAATTTGCGACATTAATTGTACGTTTAAAAGCAGTCATTAATGCAGATGCAATTATTCCATGCACAAAAGAAAGAAAGAAAGAAAGAAAACTAGTCATTTACCAAATGAAGCCTTGCTAATTTCTATTGCTATGCATGTGATCTCATCAGCTTTATTTCCTATATTACCAGCATGATAAATTAAAGCTTGATCAACACGAGAGAGAACCCAATTATAGTACAGTGAATGGAGCCGACTACGATACAGCACATCAGGACCTTCAACCCTAATTTAATTAGTTTGACCCTCATGAATATATTCAAACTTTCATATATATATATATTCTCTTCTACCATCTCTCTTCTTCTGCTCATAACCTATATAGTAGATTTAAATTTACCGATTCCCTCTCTCTCTCTCTCTCTCTCAAAGGTTGGACGGAGCACTCCTTTCTCTCTCTAAGCCCAGAATTAATCAAGGTATGAACATGCTAGCTTCTTTTTTTTAATCTTTTTTGGGATAGTTAGATTCATAATTTCAGTTTCTGTTCTGTCTAGTGATGAGGTGTGGAGGCCAGTCTCCTAGCTCCATTGTCGTCTTTTTTTTTTTTTTTTTTTGAAAGAAGACAAATACACTTTAAAAGTACTATATAAATCATTTTTTGGTAGAAATTTTAATTACCTAAATAGACACATGAGATCGGTATACGGAAATTGATGATCAAGATCACAAGACATTTTCCTTTTCTCTTATTTTCTTTCTTTGTATTTTCTATCATATTTTTTTTTAGAAAAAGAAGATAAATACACTTTAAAAGTGCATGATCACCGCATATATATCTCTCTCTTCCTCTCTACTCACCGAATATCTCTCTCTTCCCTCTCTCACTTCCTGTTCTCTCTCCCTCCACTATCTCTCTTCTTCACGCCCTCCATCTCTCACTTTCTTTCAGTCCTCTCCGGTAGCTGCACCTCCCCTGAAAATGGTGTGTATATATATATACATATATATATATATATATATTTTCCCTTAAAGAGAAGATCTCTCCTCTTTTTAATAATATATTCTTCCTTCGGAAAACCTTAAGTTGTAGAAAATTTGCGACATTAATTGTACGTTTAAAAGCAGTCATTAATGCAGATGCAATTATTCCATGCACAAAAGAAAGAAAGAAAGAAAGAAAACTAGTCATTTACCAAATGAAGCCTTGCTAATTTCTATTGCTATGCATGTGATCTCATCAGCTTTATTTCCTATATTACCAGCATGATAAATTAAAGCTTGATCAACACGAGAGAGAACCCAATTATAGTACAGTGAATGGAGCCGACTACGATACAGCACATCAGGACCTTCAACCCTAATTTAATTAGTTTGACCCTCATGAATATATTCAAACTTTCATATATATATATATTCTCTTCTACCATCTCTCTTCTTCTGCTCATAACCTATATAGTAGATTTAAATTTACCGATTCCCTCTCTCTCTCTCTCTCTCTCAAAGGTTGGACGGAGCACTCCTTTCTCTCTCTAAGCCCAGAATTAATCAAGGTATGAACATGCTAGCTTCTTTTTTTTAATCTTTTTTGGGATAGTTAGATTCATAATTTCAGTTTCTGTTCTGTCTAGTGATGAGGTGTGGAGGCCAGTCTCCTAGCTCCATTGTCGTCTTTTTTTTTTTTTTTTTTTGAAAGAAGACAAATACACTTTAAAAGTACTATATAAATCATTTTTTGGTAGAAATTTTAATTACCTAAATAGACACATGAGATCGGTATACGGAAATTGATGATCAAGATCACAAGACATTTTCCTTTTCTCTTATTTTCTTTCTTTGTATTTTCTATCATATTTTTTTTTAGAAAAAGAAGATAAATACACTTTAAAAGTGCATGATCACCGCATATATATCTCTCTCTTCCTCTCTACTCACCGAATATCTCTCTCTTCCCTCTCTCACTTCCTGTTCTCTCTCCCTCCACTATCTCTCTTCTTCACGCCCTCCATCTCTCACTTTCTTTCAGTCCTCTCCGGTAGCTGCACCTCCCCTGAAAATGGTGTGTATATATATATACATATATATATATATATATATTTTCCCTTAAAGAGAAGATCTCTCCTCTTTTTAATAATATATTCTTCCTTCGGAAAACCTTAAGTTGTAGAAAATTTGCGACATTAATTGTACGTTTAAAAGCAGTCATTAATGCAGATGCAATTATTCCATGCACAAAAGAAAGAAAGAAAGAAAGAAAACTAGTCATTTACCAAATGAAGCCTTGCTAATTTCTATTGCTATGCATGTGATCTCATCAGCTTTATTTCCTATATTACCAGCATGATAAATTAAAGCTTGATCAACACGAGAGAGAACCCAATTATAGTACAGTGAATGGAGCCGACTACGATACAGCACATCAGGACCTTCAACCCTAATTTAATTAGTTTGACCCTCATGAATATATTCAAACTTTCATATATATATATATTCTCTTCTACCATCTCTCTTCTTCTGCTCATAACCTATATAGTAGATTTAAATTTACCGATTCCCTCTCTCTCTCTCTCTCTCTCAAAGGTTGGACGGAGCACTCCTTTCTCTCTCTAAGCCCAGAATTAATCAAGGTATGAACATGCTAGCTTCTTTTTTTTAATCTTTTTTGGGATAGTTAGATTCATAATTTCAGTTTCTGTTCTGTCTAGTGATGAGGTGTGGAGGCCAGTCTCCTAGCTCCATTGTCGTCTTTTTTTTTTTTTTTTTTTGAAAGAAGACAAATACACTTTAAAAGTACTATATAAATCATTTTTTGGTAGAAATTTTAATTACCTAAATAGACACATGAGATCGGTATACGGAAATTGATGATCAAGATCACAAGACATTTTCCTTTTCTCTTATTTTCTTTCTTTGTATTTTCTATCATATTTTTTTTTAGAAAAAGAAGATAAATACACTTTAAAAGTGCATGATCACCGCATATATATCTCTCTCTTCCTCTCTACTCACCGAATATCTCTCTCTTCCCTCTCTCACTTCCTGTTCTCTCTCCCTCCACTATCTCTCTTCTTCACGCCCTCCATCTCTCACTTTCTTTCAGTCCTCTCCGGTAGCTGCACCTCCCCTGAAAATGGTGTGTATATATATATACATATATATATATATATATATTTTCCCTTAAAGAGAAGATCTCTCCTCTTTTTAATAATATATTCTTCCTTCGGAAAACCTTAAGTTGTAGAAAATTTGCGACATTAATTGTACGTTTAAAAGCAGTCATTAATGCAGATGCAATTATTCCATGCACAAAAGAAAGAAAGAAAGAAAGAAAACTAGTCATTTACCAAATGAAGCCTTGCTAATTTCTATTGCTATGCATGTGATCTCATCAGCTTTATTTCCTATATTACCAGCATGATAAATTAAAGCTTGATCAACACGAGAGAGAACCCAATTATAGTACAGTGAATGGAGCCGACTACGATACAGCACATCAGGACCTTCAACCCTAATTTAATTAGTTTGACCCTCATGAATATATTCAAACTTTCATATATATATATATTCTCTTCTACCATCTCTCTTCTTCTGCTCATAACCTATATAGTAGATTTAAATTTACCGATTCCCTCTCTCTCTCTCTCTCTCTCAAAGGTTGGACGGAGCACTCCTTTCTCTCTCTAAGCCCAGAATTAATCAAGGTATGAACATGCTAGCTTCTTTTTTTTAATCTTTTTTGGGATAGTTAGATTCATAATTTCAGTTTCTGTTCTGTCTAGTGATGAGGTGTGGAGGCCAGTCTCCTAGCTCCATTGTCGTCTTTTTTTTTTTTTTTTTTTGAAAGAAGACAAATACACTTTAAAAGTACTATATAAATCATTTTTTGGTAGAAATTTTAATTACCTAAATAGACACATGAGATCGGTATACGGAAATTGATGATCAAGATCACAAGACATTTTCCTTTTCTCTTATTTTCTTTCTTTGTATTTTCTATCATATTTTTTTTTAGAAAAAGAAGATAAATACACTTTAAAAGTGCATGATCACCGCATATATATCTCTCTCTTCCTCTCTACTCACCGAATATCTCTCTCTTCCCTCTCTCACTTCCTGTTCTCTCTCCCTCCACTATCTCTCTTCTTCACGCCCTCCATCTCTCACTTTCTTTCAGTCCTCTCCGGTAGCTGCACCTCCCCTGAAAATGGTGTGTATATATATATACATATATATATATATATATATTTTCCCTTAAAGAGAAGATCTCTCCTCTTTTTAATAATATATTCTTCCTTCGGAAAACCTTAAGTTGTAGAAAATTTGCGACATTAATTGTACGTTTAAAAGCAGTCATTAATGCAGATGCAATTATTCCATGCACAAAAGAAAGAAAGAAAGAAAGAAAACTAGTCATTTACCAAATGAAGCCTTGCTAATTTCTATTGCTATGCATGTGATCTCATCAGCTTTATTTCCTATATTACCAGCATGATAAATTAAAGCTTGATCAACACGAGAGAGAACCCAATTATAGTACAGTGAATGGAGCCGACTACGATACAGCACATCAGGACCTTCAACCCTAATTTAATTAGTTTGACCCTCATGAATATATTCAAACTTTCATATATATATATATTCTCTTCTACCATCTCTCTTCTTCTGCTCATAACCTATATAGTAGATTTAAATTTACCGATTCCCTCTCTCTCTCTCTCTCTCTCAAAGGTTGGACGGAGCACTCCTTTCTCTCTCTAAGCCCAGAATTAATCAAGGTATGAACATGCTAGCTTCTTTTTTTTAATCTTTTTTGGGATAGTTAGATTCATAATTTCAGTTTCTGTTCTGTCTAGTGATGAGGTGTGGAGGCCAGTCTCCTAGCTCCATTGTCGTCTTTTTTTTTTTTTTTTTTTGAAAGAAGACAAATACACTTTAAAAGTACTATATAAATCATTTTTTGGTAGAAATTTTAATTACCTAAATAGACACATGAGATCGGTATACGGAAATTGATGATCAAGATCACAAGACATTTTCCTTTTCTCTTATTTTCTTTCTTTGTATTTTCTATCATATTTTTTTTTAGAAAAAGAAGATAAATACACTTTAAAAGTGCATGATCACCGCATATATATCTCTCTCTTCCTCTCTACTCACCGAATATCTCTCTCTTCCCTCTCTCACTTCCTGTTCTCTCTCCCTCCACTATCTCTCTTCTTCACGCCCTCCATCTCTCACTTTCTTTCAGTCCTCTCCGGTAGCTGCACCTCCCCTGAAAATGGTGTGTATATATATATACATATATATATATATATATATTTTCCCTTAAAGAGAAGATCTCTCCTCTTTTTAATAATATATTCTTCCTTCGGAAAACCTTAAGTTGTAGAAAATTTGCGACATTAATTGTACGTTTAAAAGCAGTCATTAATGCAGATGCAATTATTCCATGCACAAAAGAAAGAAAGAAAGAAAGAAAACTAGTCATTTACCAAATGAAGCCTTGCTAATTTCTATTGCTATGCATGTGATCTCATCAGCTTTATTTCCTATATTACCAGCATGATAAATTAAAGCTTGATCAACACGAGAGAGAACCCAATTATAGTACAGTGAATGGAGCCGACTACGATACAGCACATCAGGACCTTCAACCCTAATTTAATTAGTTTGACCCTCATGAATATATTCAAACTTTCATATATATATATATTCTCTTCTACCATCTCTCTTCTTCTGCTCATAACCTATATAGTAGATTTAAATTTACCGATTCCCTCTCTCTCTCTCTCTCTCTCAAAGGTTGGACGGAGCACTCCTTTCTCTCTCTAAGCCCAGAATTAATCAAGGTATGAACATGCTAGCTTCTTTTTTTTAATCTTTTTTGGGATAGTTAGATTCATAATTTCAGTTTCTGTTCTGTCTAGTGATGAGGTGTGGAGGCCAGTCTCCTAGCTCCATTGTCGTCTTTTTTTTTTTTTTTTTTTGAAAGAAGACAAATACACTTTAAAAGTACTATATAAATCATTTTTTGGTAGAAATTTTAATTACCTAAATAGACACATGAGATCGGTATACGGAAATTGATGATCAAGATCACAAGACATTTTCCTTTTCTCTTATTTTCTTTCTTTGTATTTTCTATCATATTTTTTTTTAGAAAAAGAAGATAAATACACTTTAAAAGTGCATGATCACCGCATATATATCTCTCTCTTCCTCTCTACTCACCGAATATCTCTCTCTTCCCTCTCTCACTTCCTGTTCTCTCTCCCTCCACTATCTCTCTTCTTCACGCCCTCCATCTCTCACTTTCTTTCAGTCCTCTCCGGTAGCTGCACCTCCCCTGAAAATGGTGTGTATATATATATACATATATATATATATATATATTTTCCCTTAAAGAGAAGATCTCTCCTCTTTTTAATAATATATTCTTCCTTCGGAAAACCTTAAGTTGTAGAAAATTTGCGACATTAATTGTACGTTTAAAAGCAGTCATTAATGCAGATGCAATTATTCCATGCACAAAAGAAAGAAAGAAAGAAAGAAAACTAGTCATTTACCAAATGAAGCCTTGCTAATTTCTATTGCTATGCATGTGATCTCATCAGCTTTATTTCCTATATTACCAGCATGATAAATTAAAGCTTGATCAACACGAGAGAGAACCCAATTATAGTACAGTGAATGGAGCCGACTACGATACAGCACATCAGGACCTTCAACCCTAATTTAATTAGTTTGACCCTCATGAATATATTCAAACTTTCATATATATATATATTCTCTTCTACCATCTCTCTTCTTCTGCTCATAACCTATATAGTAGATTTAAATTTACCGATTCCCTCTCTCTCTCTCTCTCTCTCAAAGGTTGGACGGAGCACTCCTTTCTCTCTCTAAGCCCAGAATTAATCAAGGTATGAACATGCTAGCTTCTTTTTTTTAATCTTTTTTGGGATAGTTAGATTCATAATTTCAGTTTCTGTTCTGTCTAGTGATGAGGTGTGGAGGCCAGTCTCCTAGCTCCATTGTCGTCTTTTTTTTTTTTTTTTTTTGAAAGAAGACAAATACACTTTAAAAGTACTATATAAATCATTTTTTGGTAGAAATTTTAATTACCTAAATAGACACATGAGATCGGTATACGGAAATTGATGATCAAGATCACAAGACATTTTCCTTTTCTCTTATTTTCTTTCTTTGTATTTTCTATCATATTTTTTTTTAGAAAAAGAAGATAAATACACTTTAAAAGTGCATGATCACCGCATATATATCTCTCTCTTCCTCTCTACTCACCGAATATCTCTCTCTTCCCTCTCTCACTTCCTGTTCTCTCTCCCTCCACTATCTCTCTTCTTCACGCCCTCCATCTCTCACTTTCTTTCAGTCCTCTCCGGTAGCTGCACCTCCCCTGAAAATGGTGTGTATATATATATACATATATATATATATATATATTTTCCCTTAAAGAGAAGATCTCTCCTCTTTTTAATAATATATTCTTCCTTCGGAAAACCTTAAGTTGTAGAAAATTTGCGACATTAATTGTACGTTTAAAAGCAGTCATTAATGCAGATGCAATTATTCCATGCACAAAAGAAAGAAAGAAAGAAAGAAAACTAGTCATTTACCAAATGAAGCCTTGCTAATTTCTATTGCTATGCATGTGATCTCATCAGCTTTATTTCCTATATTACCAGCATGATAAATTAAAGCTTGATCAACACGAGAGAGAACCCAATTATAGTACAGTGAATGGAGCCGACTACGATACAGCACATCAGGACCTTCAACCCTAATTTAATTAGTTTGACCCTCATGAATATATTCAAACTTTCATATATATATATATTCTCTTCTACCATCTCTCTTCTTCTGCTCATAACCTATATAGTAGATTTAAATTTACCGATTCCCTCTCTCTCTCTCTCTCTCTCAAAGGTTGGACGGAGCACTCCTTTCTCTCTCTAAGCCCAGAATTAATCAAGGTATGAACATGCTAGCTTCTTTTTTTTAATCTTTTTTGGGATAGTTAGATTCATAATTTCAGTTTCTGTTCTGTCTAGTGATGAGGTGTGGAGGCCAGTCTCCTAGCTCCATTGTCGTCTTTTTTTTTTTTTTTTTTTGAAAGAAGACAAATACACTTTAAAAGTACTATATAAATCATTTTTTGGTAGAAATTTTAATTACCTAAATAGACACATGAGATCGGTATACGGAAATTGATGATCAAGATCACAAGACATTTTCCTTTTCTCTTATTTTCTTTCTTTGTATTTTCTATCATATTTTTTTTTAGAAAAAGAAGATAAATACACTTTAAAAGTGCATGATCACCGCATATATATCTCTCTCTTCCTCTCTACTCACCGAATATCTCTCTCTTCCCTCTCTCACTTCCTGTTCTCTCTCCCTCCACTATCTCTCTTCTTCACGCCCTCCATCTCTCACTTTCTTTCAGTCCTCTCCGGTAGCTGCACCTCCCCTGAAAATGGTGTGTATATATATATACATATATATATATATATATATTTTCCCTTAAAGAGAAGATCTCTCCTCTTTTTAATAATATATTCTTCCTTCGGAAAACCTTAAGTTGTAGAAAATTTGCGACATTAATTGTACGTTTAAAAGCAGTCATTAATGCAGATGCAATTATTCCATGCACAAAAGAAAGAAAGAAAGAAAGAAAACTAGTCATTTACCAAATGAAGCCTTGCTAATTTCTATTGCTATGCATGTGATCTCATCAGCTTTATTTCCTATATTACCAGCATGATAAATTAAAGCTTGATCAACACGAGAGAGAACCCAATTATAGTACAGTGAATGGAGCCGACTACGATACAGCACATCAGGACCTTCAACCCTAATTTAATTAGTTTGACCCTCATGAATATATTCAAACTTTCATATATATATATATTCTCTTCTACCATCTCTCTTCTTCTGCTCATAACCTATATAGTAGATTTAAATTTACCGATTCCCTCTCTCTCTCTCTCTCTCTCAAAGGTTGGACGGAGCACTCCTTTCTCTCTCTAAGCCCAGAATTAATCAAGGTATGAACATGCTAGCTTCTTTTTTTTAATCTTTTTTGGGATAGTTAGATTCATAATTTCAGTTTCTGTTCTGTCTAGTGATGAGGTGTGGAGGCCAGTCTCCTAGCTCCATTGTCGTCTTTTTTTTTTTTTTTTTTTGAAAGAAGACAAATACACTTTAAAAGTACTATATAAATCATTTTTTGGTAGAAATTTTAATTACCTAAATAGACACATGAGATCGGTATACGGAAATTGATGATCAAGATCACAAGACATTTTCCTTTTCTCTTATTTTCTTTCTTTGTATTTTCTATCATATTTTTTTTTAGAAAAAGAAGATAAATACACTTTAAAAGTGCATGATCACCGCATATATATCTCTCTCTTCCTCTCTACTCACCGAATATCTCTCTCTTCCCTCTCTCACTTCCTGTTCTCTCTCCCTCCACTATCTCTCTTCTTCACGCCCTCCATCTCTCACTTTCTTTCAGTCCTCTCCGGTAGCTGCACCTCCCCTGAAAATGGTGTGTATATATATATACATATATATATATATATATATTTTCCCTTAAAGAGAAGATCTCTCCTCTTTTTAATAATATATTCTTCCTTCGGAAAACCTTAAGTTGTAGAAAATTTGCGACATTAATTGTACGTTTAAAAGCAGTCATTAATGCAGATGCAATTATTCCATGCACAAAAGAAAGAAAGAAAGAAAGAAAACTAGTCATTTACCAAATGAAGCCTTGCTAATTTCTATTGCTATGCATGTGATCTCATCAGCTTTATTTCCTATATTACCAGCATGATAAATTAAAGCTTGATCAACACGAGAGAGAACCCAATTATAGTACAGTGAATGGAGCCGACTACGATACAGCACATCAGGACCTTCAACCCTAATTTAATTAGTTTGACCCTCATGAATATATTCAAACTTTCATATATATATATATTCTCTTCTACCATCTCTCTTCTTCTGCTCATAACCTATATAGTAGATTTAAATTTACCGATTCCCTCTCTCTCTCTCTCTCTCTCAAAGGTTGGACGGAGCACTCCTTTCTCTCTCTAAGCCCAGAATTAATCAAGGTATGAACATGCTAGCTTCTTTTTTTTAATCTTTTTTGGGATAGTTAGATTCATAATTTCAGTTTCTGTTCTGTCTAGTGATGAGGTGTGGAGGCCAGTCTCCTAGCTCCATTGTCGTCTTTTTTTTTTTTTTTTTTTGAAAGAAGACAAATACACTTTAAAAGTACTATATAAATCATTTTTTGGTAGAAATTTTAATTACCTAAATAGACACATGAGATCGGTATACGGAAATTGATGATCAAGATCACAAGACATTTTCCTTTTCTCTTATTTTCTTTCTTTGTATTTTCTATCATATTTTTTTTTAGAAAAAGAAGATAAATACACTTTAAAAGTGCATGATCACCGCATATATATCTCTCTCTTCCTCTCTACTCACCGAATATCTCTCTCTTCCCTCTCTCACTTCCTGTTCTCTCTCCCTCCACTATCTCTCTTCTTCACGCCCTCCATCTCTCACTTTCTTTCAGTCCTCTCCGGTAGCTGCACCTCCCCTGAAAATGGTGTGTATATATATATACATATATATATATATATATATTTTCCCTTAAAGAGAAGATCTCTCCTCTTTTTAATAATATATTCTTCCTTCGGAAAACCTTAAGTTGTAGAAAATTTGCGACATTAATTGTACGTTTAAAAGCAGTCATTAATGCAGATGCAATTATTCCATGCACAAAAGAAAGAAAGAAAGAAAGAAAACTAGTCATTTACCAAATGAAGCCTTGCTAATTTCTATTGCTATGCATGTGATCTCATCAGCTTTATTTCCTATATTACCAGCATGATAAATTAAAGCTTGATCAACACGAGAGAGAACCCAATTATAGTACAGTGAATGGAGCCGACTACGATACAGCACATCAGGACCTTCAACCCTAATTTAATTAGTTTGACCCTCATGAATATATTCAAACTTTCATATATATATATATTCTCTTCTACCATCTCTCTTCTTCTGCTCATAACCTATATAGTAGATTTAAATTTACCGATTCCCTCTCTCTCTCTCTCTCTCTCAAAGGTTGGACGGAGCACTCCTTTCTCTCTCTAAGCCCAGAATTAATCAAGGTATGAACATGCTAGCTTCTTTTTTTTAATCTTTTTTGGGATAGTTAGATTCATAATTTCAGTTTCTGTTCTGTCTAGTGATGAGGTGTGGAGGCCAGTCTCCTAGCTCCATTGTCGTCTTTTTTTTTTTTTTTTTTTGAAAGAAGACAAATACACTTTAAAAGTACTATATAAATCATTTTTTGGTAGAAATTTTAATTACCTAAATAGACACATGAGATCGGTATACGGAAATTGATGATCAAGATCACAAGACATTTTCCTTTTCTCTTATTTTCTTTCTTTGTATTTTCTATCATATTTTTTTTTAGAAAAAGAAGATAAATACACTTTAAAAGTGCATGATCACCGCATATATATCTCTCTCTTCCTCTCTACTCACCGAATATCTCTCTCTTCCCTCTCTCACTTCCTGTTCTCTCTCCCTCCACTATCTCTCTTCTTCACGCCCTCCATCTCTCACTTTCTTTCAGTCCTCTCCGGTAGCTGCACCTCCCCTGAAAATGGTGTGTATATATATATACATATATATATATATATATATTTTCCCTTAAAGAGAAGATCTCTCCTCTTTTTAATAATATATTCTTCCTTCGGAAAACCTTAAGTTGTAGAAAATTTGCGACATTAATTGTACGTTTAAAAGCAGTCATTAATGCAGATGCAATTATTCCATGCACAAAAGAAAGAAAGAAAGAAAGAAAACTAGTCATTTACCAAATGAAGCCTTGCTAATTTCTATTGCTATGCATGTGATCTCATCAGCTTTATTTCCTATATTACCAGCATGATAAATTAAAGCTTGATCAACACGAGAGAGAACCCAATTATAGTACAGTGAATGGAGCCGACTACGATACAGCACATCAGGACCTTCAACCCTAATTTAATTAGTTTGACCCTCATGAATATATTCAAACTTTCATATATATATATATTCTCTTCTACCATCTCTCTTCTTCTGCTCATAACCTATATAGTAGATTTAAATTTACCGATTCCCTCTCTCTCTCTCTCTCTCTCAAAGGTTGGACGGAGCACTCCTTTCTCTCTCTAAGCCCAGAATTAATCAAGGTATGAACATGCTAGCTTCTTTTTTTTAATCTTTTTTGGGATAGTTAGATTCATAATTTCAGTTTCTGTTCTGTCTAGTGATGAGGTGTGGAGGCCAGTCTCCTAGCTCCATTGTCGTCTTTTTTTTTTTTTTTTTTTGAAAGAAGACAAATACACTTTAAAAGTACTATATAAATCATTTTTTGGTAGAAATTTTAATTACCTAAATAGACACATGAGATCGGTATACGGAAATTGATGATCAAGATCACAAGACATTTTCCTTTTCTCTTATTTTCTTTCTTTGTATTTTCTATCATATTTTTTTTTAGAAAAAGAAGATAAATACACTTTAAAAGTGCATGATCACCGCATATATATCTCTCTCTTCCTCTCTACTCACCGAATATCTCTCTCTTCCCTCTCTCACTTCCTGTTCTCTCTCCCTCCACTATCTCTCTTCTTCACGCCCTCCATCTCTCACTTTCTTTCAGTCCTCTCCGGTAGCTGCACCTCCCCTGAAAATGGTGTGTATATATATATACATATATATATATATATATATTTTCCCTTAAAGAGAAGATCTCTCCTCTTTTTAATAATATATTCTTCCTTCGGAAAACCTTAAGTTGTAGAAAATTTGCGACATTAATTGTACGTTTAAAAGCAGTCATTAATGCAGATGCAATTATTCCATGCACAAAAGAAAGAAAGAAAGAAAGAAAACTAGTCATTTACCAAATGAAGCCTTGCTAATTTCTATTGCTATGCATGTGATCTCATCAGCTTTATTTCCTATATTACCAGCATGATAAATTAAAGCTTGATCAACACGAGAGAGAACCCAATTATAGTACAGTGAATGGAGCCGACTACGATACAGCACATCAGGACCTTCAACCCTAATTTAATTAGTTTGACCCTCATGAATATATTCAAACTTTCATATATATATATATTCTCTTCTACCATCTCTCTTCTTCTGCTCATAACCTATATAGTAGATTTAAATTTACCGATTCCCTCTCTCTCTCTCTCTCTCTCAAAGGTTGGACGGAGCACTCCTTTCTCTCTCTAAGCCCAGAATTAATCAAGGTATGAACATGCTAGCTTCTTTTTTTTAATCTTTTTTGGGATAGTTAGATTCATAATTTCAGTTTCTGTTCTGTCTAGTGATGAGGTGTGGAGGCCAGTCTCCTAGCTCCATTGTCGTCTTTTTTTTTTTTTTTTTTTGAAAGAAGACAAATACACTTTAAAAGTACTATATAAATCATTTTTTGGTAGAAATTTTAATTACCTAAATAGACACATGAGATCGGTATACGGAAATTGATGATCAAGATCACAAGACATTTTCCTTTTCTCTTATTTTCTTTCTTTGTATTTTCTATCATATTTTTTTTTAGAAAAAGAAGATAAATACACTTTAAAAGTGCATGATCACCGCATATATATCTCTCTCTTCCTCTCTACTCACCGAATATCTCTCTCTTCCCTCTCTCACTTCCTGTTCTCTCTCCCTCCACTATCTCTCTTCTTCACGCCCTCCATCTCTCACTTTCTTTCAGTCCTCTCCGGTAGCTGCACCTCCCCTGAAAATGGTGTGTATATATATATACATATATATATATATATATATTTTCCCTTAAAGAGAAGATCTCTCCTCTTTTTAATAATATATTCTTCCTTCGGAAAACCTTAAGTTGTAGAAAATTTGCGACATTAATTGTACGTTTAAAAGCAGTCATTAATGCAGATGCAATTATTCCATGCACAAAAGAAAGAAAGAAAGAAAGAAAACTAGTCATTTACCAAATGAAGCCTTGCTAATTTCTATTGCTATGCATGTGATCTCATCAGCTTTATTTCCTATATTACCAGCATGATAAATTAAAGCTTGATCAACACGAGAGAGAACCCAATTATAGTACAGTGAATGGAGCCGACTACGATACAGCACATCAGGACCTTCAACCCTAATTTAATTAGTTTGACCCTCATGAATATATTCAAACTTTCATATATATATATATTCTCTTCTACCATCTCTCTTCTTCTGCTCATAACCTATATAGTAGATTTAAATTTACCGATTCCCTCTCTCTCTCTCTCTCTCTCAAAGGTTGGACGGAGCACTCCTTTCTCTCTCTAAGCCCAGAATTAATCAAGGTATGAACATGCTAGCTTCTTTTTTTTAATCTTTTTTGGGATAGTTAGATTCATAATTTCAGTTTCTGTTCTGTCTAGTGATGAGGTGTGGAGGCCAGTCTCCTAGCTCCATTGTCGTCTTTTTTTTTTTTTTTTTTTGAAAGAAGACAAATACACTTTAAAAGTACTATATAAATCATTTTTTGGTAGAAATTTTAATTACCTAAATAGACACATGAGATCGGTATACGGAAATTGATGATCAAGATCACAAGACATTTTCCTTTTCTCTTATTTTCTTTCTTTGTATTTTCTATCATATTTTTTTTTAGAAAAAGAAGATAAATACACTTTAAAAGTGCATGATCACCGCATATATATCTCTCTCTTCCTCTCTACTCACCGAATATCTCTCTCTTCCCTCTCTCACTTCCTGTTCTCTCTCCCTCCACTATCTCTCTTCTTCACGCCCTCCATCTCTCACTTTCTTTCAGTCCTCTCCGGTAGCTGCACCTCCCCTGAAAATGGTGTGTATATATATATACATATATATATATATATATATTTTCCCTTAAAGAGAAGATCTCTCCTCTTTTTAATAATATATTCTTCCTTCGGAAAACCTTAAGTTGTAGAAAATTTGCGACATTAATTGTACGTTTAAAAGCAGTCATTAATGCAGATGCAATTATTCCATGCACAAAAGAAAGAAAGAAAGAAAGAAAACTAGTCATTTACCAAATGAAGCCTTGCTAATTTCTATTGCTATGCATGTGATCTCATCAGCTTTATTTCCTATATTACCAGCATGATAAATTAAAGCTTGATCAACACGAGAGAGAACCCAATTATAGTACAGTGAATGGAGCCGACTACGATACAGCACATCAGGACCTTCAACCCTAATTTAATTAGTTTGACCCTCATGAATATATTCAAACTTTCATATATATATATATTCTCTTCTACCATCTCTCTTCTTCTGCTCATAACCTATATAGTAGATTTAAATTTACCGATTCCCTCTCTCTCTCTCTCTCTCTCAAAGGTTGGACGGAGCACTCCTTTCTCTCTCTAAGCCCAGAATTAATCAAGGTATGAACATGCTAGCTTCTTTTTTTTAATCTTTTTTGGGATAGTTAGATTCATAATTTCAGTTTCTGTTCTGTCTAGTGATGAGGTGTGGAGGCCAGTCTCCTAGCTCCATTGTCGTCTTTTTTTTTTTTTTTTTTTGAAAGAAGACAAATACACTTTAAAAGTACTATATAAATCATTTTTTGGTAGAAATTTTAATTACCTAAATAGACACATGAGATCGGTATACGGAAATTGATGATCAAGATCACAAGACATTTTCCTTTTCTCTTATTTTCTTTCTTTGTATTTTCTATCATATTTTTTTTTAGAAAAAGAAGATAAATACACTTTAAAAGTGCATGATCACCGCATATATATCTCTCTCTTCCTCTCTACTCACCGAATATCTCTCTCTTCCCTCTCTCACTTCCTGTTCTCTCTCCCTCCACTATCTCTCTTCTTCACGCCCTCCATCTCTCACTTTCTTTCAGTCCTCTCCGGTAGCTGCACCTCCCCTGAAAATGGTGTGTATATATATATACATATATATATATATATATATTTTCCCTTAAAGAGAAGATCTCTCCTCTTTTTAATAATATATTCTTCCTTCGGAAAACCTTAAGTTGTAGAAAATTTGCGACATTAATTGTACGTTTAAAAGCAGTCATTAATGCAGATGCAATTATTCCATGCACAAAAGAAAGAAAGAAAGAAAGAAAACTAGTCATTTACCAAATGAAGCCTTGCTAATTTCTATTGCTATGCATGTGATCTCATCAGCTTTATTTCCTATATTACCAGCATGATAAATTAAAGCTTGATCAACACGAGAGAGAACCCAATTATAGTACAGTGAATGGAGCCGACTACGATACAGCACATCAGGACCTTCAACCCTAATTTAATTAGTTTGACCCTCATGAATATATTCAAACTTTCATATATATATATATTCTCTTCTACCATCTCTCTTCTTCTGCTCATAACCTATATAGTAGATTTAAATTTACCGATTCCCTCTCTCTCTCTCTCTCTCTCAAAGGTTGGACGGAGCACTCCTTTCTCTCTCTAAGCCCAGAATTAATCAAGGTATGAACATGCTAGCTTCTTTTTTTTAATCTTTTTTGGGATAGTTAGATTCATAATTTCAGTTTCTGTTCTGTCTAGTGATGAGGTGTGGAGGCCAGTCTCCTAGCTCCATTGTCGTCTTTTTTTTTTTTTTTTTTTGAAAGAAGACAAATACACTTTAAAAGTACTATATAAATCATTTTTTGGTAGAAATTTTAATTACCTAAATAGACACATGAGATCGGTATACGGAAATTGATGATCAAGATCACAAGACATTTTCCTTTTCTCTTATTTTCTTTCTTTGTATTTTCTATCATATTTTTTTTTAGAAAAAGAAGATAAATACACTTTAAAAGTGCATGATCACCGCATATATATCTCTCTCTTCCTCTCTACTCACCGAATATCTCTCTCTTCCCTCTCTCACTTCCTGTTCTCTCTCCCTCCACTATCTCTCTTCTTCACGCCCTCCATCTCTCACTTTCTTTCAGTCCTCTCCGGTAGCTGCACCTCCCCTGAAAATGGTGTGTATATATATATACATATATATATATATATATATTTTCCCTTAAAGAGAAGATCTCTCCTCTTTTTAATAATATATTCTTCCTTCGGAAAACCTTAAGTTGTAGAAAATTTGCGACATTAATTGTACGTTTAAAAGCAGTCATTAATGCAGATGCAATTATTCCATGCACAAAAGAAAGAAAGAAAGAAAGAAAACTAGTCATTTACCAAATGAAGCCTTGCTAATTTCTATTGCTATGCATGTGATCTCATCAGCTTTATTTCCTATATTACCAGCATGATAAATTAAAGCTTGATCAACACGAGAGAGAACCCAATTATAGTACAGTGAATGGAGCCGACTACGATACAGCACATCAGGACCTTCAACCCTAATTTAATTAGTTTGACCCTCATGAATATATTCAAACTTTCATATATATATATATTCTCTTCTACCATCTCTCTTCTTCTGCTCATAACCTATATAGTAGATTTAAATTTACCGATTCCCTCTCTCTCTCTCTCTCTCTCAAAGGTTGGACGGAGCACTCCTTTCTCTCTCTAAGCCCAGAATTAATCAAGGTATGAACATGCTAGCTTCTTTTTTTTAATCTTTTTTGGGATAGTTAGATTCATAATTTCAGTTTCTGTTCTGTCTAGTGATGAGGTGTGGAGGCCAGTCTCCTAGCTCCATTGTCGTCTTTTTTTTTTTTTTTTTTTGAAAGAAGACAAATACACTTTAAAAGTACTATATAAATCATTTTTTGGTAGAAATTTTAATTACCTAAATAGACACATGAGATCGGTATACGGAAATTGATGATCAAGATCACAAGACATTTTCCTTTTCTCTTATTTTCTTTCTTTGTATTTTCTATCATATTTTTTTTTAGAAAAAGAAGATAAATACACTTTAAAAGTGCATGATCACCGCATATATATCTCTCTCTTCCTCTCTACTCACCGAATATCTCTCTCTTCCCTCTCTCACTTCCTGTTCTCTCTCCCTCCACTATCTCTCTTCTTCACGCCCTCCATCTCTCACTTTCTTTCAGTCCTCTCCGGTAGCTGCACCTCCCCTGAAAATGGTGTGTATATATATATACATATATATATATATATATATTTTCCCTTAAAGAGAAGATCTCTCCTCTTTTTAATAATATATTCTTCCTTCGGAAAACCTTAAGTTGTAGAAAATTTGCGACATTAATTGTACGTTTAAAAGCAGTCATTAATGCAGATGCAATTATTCCATGCACAAAAGAAAGAAAGAAAGAAAGAAAACTAGTCATTTACCAAATGAAGCCTTGCTAATTTCTATTGCTATGCATGTGATCTCATCAGCTTTATTTCCTATATTACCAGCATGATAAATTAAAGCTTGATCAACACGAGAGAGAACCCAATTATAGTACAGTGAATGGAGCCGACTACGATACAGCACATCAGGACCTTCAACCCTAATTTAATTAGTTTGACCCTCATGAATATATTCAAACTTTCATATATATATATATTCTCTTCTACCATCTCTCTTCTTCTGCTCATAACCTATATAGTAGATTTAAATTTACCGATTCCCTCTCTCTCTCTCTCTCTCTCAAAGGTTGGACGGAGCACTCCTTTCTCTCTCTAAGCCCAGAATTAATCAAGGTATGAACATGCTAGCTTCTTTTTTTTAATCTTTTTTGGGATAGTTAGATTCATAATTTCAGTTTCTGTTCTGTCTAGTGATGAGGTGTGGAGGCCAGTCTCCTAGCTCCATTGTCGTCTTTTTTTTTTTTTTTTTTTGAAAGAAGACAAATACACTTTAAAAGTACTATATAAATCATTTTTTGGTAGAAATTTTAATTACCTAAATAGACACATGAGATCGGTATACGGAAATTGATGATCAAGATCACAAGACATTTTCCTTTTCTCTTATTTTCTTTCTTTGTATTTTCTATCATATTTTTTTTTAGAAAAAGAAGATAAATACACTTTAAAAGTGCATGATCACCGCATATATATCTCTCTCTTCCTCTCTACTCACCGAATATCTCTCTCTTCCCTCTCTCACTTCCTGTTCTCTCTCCCTCCACTATCTCTCTTCTTCACGCCCTCCATCTCTCACTTTCTTTCAGTCCTCTCCGGTAGCTGCACCTCCCCTGAAAATGGTGTGTATATATATATACATATATATATATATATATATTTTCCCTTAAAGAGAAGATCTCTCCTCTTTTTAATAATATATTCTTCCTTCGGAAAACCTTAAGTTGTAGAAAATTTGCGACATTAATTGTACGTTTAAAAGCAGTCATTAATGCAGATGCAATTATTCCATGCACAAAAGAAAGAAAGAAAGAAAGAAAACTAGTCATTTACCAAATGAAGCCTTGCTAATTTCTATTGCTATGCATGTGATCTCATCAGCTTTATTTCCTATATTACCAGCATGATAAATTAAAGCTTGATCAACACGAGAGAGAACCCAATTATAGTACAGTGAATGGAGCCGACTACGATACAGCACATCAGGACCTTCAACCCTAATTTAATTAGTTTGACCCTCATGAATATATTCAAACTTTCATATATATATATATTCTCTTCTACCATCTCTCTTCTTCTGCTCATAACCTATATAGTAGATTTAAATTTACCGATTCCCTCTCTCTCTCTCTCTCTCTCAAAGGTTGGACGGAGCACTCCTTTCTCTCTCTAAGCCCAGAATTAATCAAGGTATGAACATGCTAGCTTCTTTTTTTTAATCTTTTTTGGGATAGTTAGATTCATAATTTCAGTTTCTGTTCTGTCTAGTGATGAGGTGTGGAGGCCAGTCTCCTAGCTCCATTGTCGTCTTTTTTTTTTTTTTTTTTTGAAAGAAGACAAATACACTTTAAAAGTACTATATAAATCATTTTTTGGTAGAAATTTTAATTACCTAAATAGACACATGAGATCGGTATACGGAAATTGATGATCAAGATCACAAGACATTTTCCTTTTCTCTTATTTTCTTTCTTTGTATTTTCTATCATATTTTTTTTTAGAAAAAGAAGATAAATACACTTTAAAAGTGCATGATCACCGCATATATATCTCTCTCTTCCTCTCTACTCACCGAATATCTCTCTCTTCCCTCTCTCACTTCCTGTTCTCTCTCCCTCCACTATCTCTCTTCTTCACGCCCTCCATCTCTCACTTTCTTTCAGTCCTCTCCGGTAGCTGCACCTCCCCTGAAAATGGTGTGTATATATATATACATATATATATATATATATATTTTCCCTTAAAGAGAAGATCTCTCCTCTTTTTAATAATATATTCTTCCTTCGGAAAACCTTAAGTTGTAGAAAATTTGCGACATTAATTGTACGTTTAAAAGCAGTCATTAATGCAGATGCAATTATTCCATGCACAAAAGAAAGAAAGAAAGAAAGAAAACTAGTCATTTACCAAATGAAGCCTTGCTAATTTCTATTGCTATGCATGTGATCTCATCAGCTTTATTTCCTATATTACCAGCATGATAAATTAAAGCTTGATCAACACGAGAGAGAACCCAATTATAGTACAGTGAATGGAGCCGACTACGATACAGCACATCAGGACCTTCAACCCTAATTTAATTAGTTTGACCCTCATGAATATATTCAAACTTTCATATATATATATATTCTCTTCTACCATCTCTCTTCTTCTGCTCATAACCTATATAGTAGATTTAAATTTACCGATTCCCTCTCTCTCTCTCTCTCTCTCAAAGGTTGGACGGAGCACTCCTTTCTCTCTCTAAGCCCAGAATTAATCAAGGTATGAACATGCTAGCTTCTTTTTTTTAATCTTTTTTGGGATAGTTAGATTCATAATTTCAGTTTCTGTTCTGTCTAGTGATGAGGTGTGGAGGCCAGTCTCCTAGCTCCATTGTCGTCTTTTTTTTTTTTTTTTTTTGAAAGAAGACAAATACACTTTAAAAGTACTATATAAATCATTTTTTAAAATCCCGATCTCCTAATTGTAAGGTCTGTTTGTTTGTTTGTTTTTTTTTTGTTTTGTTTTTTTGTTTTTTTGTTTTTTGTTTTTTTTGTTTTAGAAAATCAGGAGAAGTGTTAGTACTATGTTCATATCAACTCTATTTATTCGTGAATTCTATTTATCAACTAATGTCCGAGTAAGAATTCATATTAGTACCTAATATTTACAGGTTGGACGGAGCACTCCTTTCTCTCTCTAAGCCCAGAATTAATCAAGGTATGAACATGCTAGCTTCTTTTTTTTAATCTTTTTTGGGATAGTTAGATTCATAATTTCAGTTTCTGTTCTGTCTAGTGATGAGGTGTGGAGGCCAGTCTCCTAGCTCCATTGTCGTCTTTTTTTTTTTTTTTTTTTATATAAATCATTTTTTGGTAGAAATTTTAATTACCTAAATAGACACATGAGATCGGTATACGGAAATTGATGATCAAGATCACAAGACATTTTCCTTTTCTCTTATTTTCTTTCTTTGTATTTTCTATCATATTTTTTTTTAGAAAAAGAAGATAAATACACTTTAAAAGTGCATGATCACCGCATATATATCTCTCTCTTCCTCTCTACTCACCCAATATCTCTCTCTTCCCTCTCTCACTTCCTGTTCTCTCTCCCTCCACTATCTCTCTTCTTCACGCCCTCCATCTCTCACTTTCTTTCAGTCCTCTCCGGTAGCTGCACCTCCCCTGAAAATGGTGTGTATATATATATACATATATATATATATATATATTTTCCCTTAAAGAGAAGATCTCTCCTCTTTTTAATAATATATTCTTCCTTCGGAAAACCTTAAGTTGTAGAAAATTTGCGACATTAATTGTACGTTTAAAAGCAGTCATTAATGCAGATGCAATTATTCCATGCACAAAAGAAAGAAAGAAAAACATAAAATTGAACGTATATGTATTTTAATGTGCTCATTTGACTTTCTTTTTAATGTTTTTACTGTCTGTAGTAGATGGAGTTTACTCCTAGTGTCTTTAATACTTAAATTTAATTTAATGTTTTTTTTTTTGTTTGCAAATCTGTTGAAAAGAAATTTAGTTACGCAGTTTGCTTCTGACTTTGTGCTAATTCTGCAACTGTGTAAGCCATATATAACTTGTGGTTTTGACTATATATATAAAACAAAATATATCAAGCTGTTTACGATATATATTTACAATGTAGGACATCTAATTCTGCATTTTACTCTTATAGTCTCCGTGATGTGACATCCACCTTATGTGTGTGTATATATATATATATATTCCTTAAAGAGAAGATCTCTCCTCTTTTTTAATAATATATTCTTCCTTTGAAAAACCTTAAGTTGTAGAAATTTTGCGACATTTGTACGCTTAAAATCAGTCATTAATGCAGATGTAATTACTCCGTGCACAAGAAAAGAAAGAAAACTAGTAATTTCCTTTTGTTTTAAGATAATTGGTTAAAGAATTTCACACATTCTTGTTATTTTATGACGCACCCAGAGAAATATCGGCTTTAACATCGAAGGAGTTACTCTCCTCCTCCAGCCAGATCACTCACTAACCAAATGAAGCCTTGCTAATTTCTATTGTTATGCATGTGATCTCATCAGCTTTATTTCCTATATTACCAGCATGATAAATTAAAGCTTGATCAACACGAGAGAGAACCCAATTATAGTACAGTGAATGGAGCCGACTACGATACAGCACATCAGGACCTTCAACCCTAATTTAATTAGTTTGACCCTCATGAATATATTCAAACTTTCATATATATATATATTCTCTTCTACCATCTCTCTTCTTCTTCTGCTCATAACCTATATACTTGATTTAAATTTACCGATTCCCTCTCTCTCTCTCTCTCTCTCTCAAAGGTTGGACGGAGCACTCCTTTCTCTCTCTAAGCCCAGAATTAATCAAGGTATGACCATGCTAGCTTCTTTTTTTTAATCTTTTTTGGGATAGTTAGATTCATAATTTCAGTTTCTGTTCTGTCTAGTGATGAGGTGTGGAGGCCAGTCTCCTAGCTCCATTGTCGTCTTTTTTTTTTTTTTTTTTTTTGGGGGGGGGGGTCAATGAAACTGTTCTTTCCGTATAATATATATATATATATATACACACTGTATAAAAGTCAAAATCTTTAATTAGCTTGTTTTGATTTAATTACTTTTTACATAATATTTGTAGATTTAAGAGATTATTTCTGATAAAATAGAGATATTTTTTAAGCATTTAACAAATGTTATAAAATAAATGAGAAGAAAAAATAAATTTAACTGCGGGGGAAAAAATAGAATAATTAAGCGTTTAAGATGTGCATGAGATGTAAAAGGCCTTCACTATACAGAACACATACGCTTGAACAAAAACACAATGAATAATGCTAAAAGTTCTACTGAAAGCATATATTAATATAATAACACAATTAATTAACGACGCGCTTTAGCAAAAAAAAAAAAATATTATTATTATTATAATAAAATAATGTGAGAAAAACTAAGATACACACTACTTTACTGTACTGGGAACTCTAAATCACCTTATCCATAATTTCACAGTAATATTGGCATCCACAAATAATTGAAGTGAATTATTATTGATTACATAAAGAATCTTGAAAAAAATTCAGAAAGAAAGTAGAGCATTTGACATAGACAAAGCACTCTTGCTGAATGAGATTAAAGTGATTAAAAAAATGTATATATATGAGAAAAGGGAATGGAAAAGGGAAAGTATAGACTACTTGCGCCATCAATATTAGCTAAGCAACCCCAATTAATTCGTACATAACAAACTACCAAAAGAAAAAGTAAATGAGTAAAATCCAACAAATGCCAAAAAGCAAATGAAGCGGATTTGATCAAGCATAATAGATAATACAGTTAAATCCAATAGTACTAAAAATCTAATTCAAAAACTAAAAATCTTATAAGCACTACAATTAAAGACTGAAGCAACATATCTTACATTTATTTTGGCTAAAGATCTCATGCATGTTTGAATTACTAAATCCACTTATTCAACTGAGATATAGCCTTGAAATTGAAAATATAATATTAAAGATCTAATTTGATATAGTGTTACTTGCCCTAGAATGGCTTTGGCGAGCTGGTTAGTTTTGGCTACCGTGTTGCTGGCACAAGTATTCACAGCAACACTGCACATATTATCCAGAGTGATTATGAAGGACAGAACCTTCGTTTACGCGCTAATCACTTACCGTAATGCAGCTTCTGCTCTATCGATTGCCCCTCTTGCCTACTACTTTGAGAGGTTTATTAGTTTTTAATTTGCTCATTTGGCTTTCTTTTTAATGTTTTTATTGCCTGTAGCAAATGGAGGTTACTCCTAGTGTCTTCAATACTTAAATTTAATTTAATCTTATTTTTTTAGTTTGCAGATCTACTGAAAAGAAATTTGGTTACGCAGTTTGCTTCTGGCTTTTTGTTAGTGCTGCAATCGTGTAAGCCATATATAACTTGTGGTTTTGACTATACATATAAAAACAAAATATACCAAACTGTTTACAATATATATTTGCAATGCAGGATATCCGATTCTGCATTTTACTATTATGGTCTCCATGATACCACAGCCACCTTTGCCACTAACTTATACAACTTAATTCCCATATTCACTTTTCTCTTGTCACTCATCACTAGGTAAGACATGTATATTAAAAACTTTGTTAATCGTTATTGCTAATTTTTTATACAAATTTTCATTATTTTAATTTTAAATTGAATATGTACTTGCAGAACAGAGAAATTAGACCTGCGAACCAGACAAGGAAAAATAAAGACTTTTGGAGTGTTGCTGTCGCTTGTTGGAGCACTAGTTGCATCTCTTAACAAGGGAAAAGAATTGTATGTTGTTTACCACCACCAACACGGGGACTCTCATACGGCCACCACCCAGAACTCCCATGACCACTGGGTGCGCGGCGCAACCTTGATCATTGCATCATGCTTGTCACGTGCATTATGGTTCATAGTGCAGGTACGTGGCTGGCCACTTTAAGAGAACAAAAGATTCATGTTCATTTCATTTATTTTGAATTCCTTTTTTTTTTTTTTAGCTAATTCTTATTATTAACACTATATAAAAATTACATAAAAAAAAATTATAGAGTAGTTTTAATATTATATAAGTTCTTTGTTCTCTTTCTTTCAGCGTAAACTCTTGGCGGTATTTTCTTTTAAATATACGGCAATTATGCTGCAAAGTGGTATAACATCCATGCAATCAGCAGTAATTGGCCTTTGCCTCGATAGACATGTTGCTGCATGGAAGCTCGGCTGGAATTTAGAACTGCTCGCCATAGTTTGCTCGGTAAGCCTACAATTTCTAACTCATTTAGTGCTTAGGGATGTCAATGAGGCGAGGCAAACAGTATCCCGCTCCATTTACGTGTGAAAAACAGAACAAAAAAACAAACATAAACCAGTAAAGACTCTAAAAAAAACAAAACTGTGTTTGTTGGATGCTTGTTTGGCTTATGGGAAAAAGAACTGGAAAATAGATTAGCAATATGCTTTTCCAAGTCGTTATGTTTCAACCGAGAACTTCTGGAGTTTATGAAAATAGATGAGAATAGTAGAATTAGGACGCTTAAGCCTAAATTTATGTAATCAATGTCAAAGAAATTATTTAAGTTTGAGTTTTGTTGATTTTCTGTTGCATGTTGCTCTCTAAGTTCCGCCTTTCTGAGTTTCAACAATGTTTGTAAACTCGAGATAAATCAATGTATATTACCGTCAGAATTTTGCGTTTAAAGTTTGTGTATTTGTGCAGGGAACACTTTATTCAGCCGCAACATTTTGCTTACTTTCGTGGGTGATCTCAATCCTAGGCCCCACTTATCCATCTATGTTCAACCCCGTCGGTCTAATTTTTGTAACCGTAACAGAAGCACTCTTACTTGGTGAAGCCATCAGAGTCGGGAGGTATGTTTTATTTTTCTTTCATTCACATTTGAATTCACTCTAAATGGATAACAATTATCTTAATACGCAAGATCCACATATCAGTAATGAAAGCATTCTCATATTGTGAATTGGAATTGTATTGTACCAGTTTGGTTGGCATGATCCTCATTCTCGCTGGGTTATGCTCCTTTCTGTGGGGGGCGAAAAAGAAAGAAGATGGAGAATCGGAGTTGACAACCCAGTTGATGCAGGGCACGTGATCAGAGATCTGGACAATGCCGGATAAGTGTCTTCTATACTAGGTGAAGCCCATTGGAAGAAATCGTTAGGTGGTTGTTATATGTTTGGACAAGTAATATTCTATGTTTTTAATTAATACTAATGCTAAGTTGTTGAAAAGTCTATTAATGTGAAAACTGAAAAGAAACTCCAGTCAAACTTGGTTGTTTAAAGATTATCAGAAGTAGGCAGGTCCATGTTGAGGTATAAATTCATTTTCTTTTGTAAAAGCTTATGTAATATGAGTTCCTCTGAATCTTAAGTGATTCCCTTCCATATTTTGGTACAGAAACTTAGATGAAGAGAACTTAGATGAAGAGCTAATTAAATCTTATATATCTGTTTGTATATACGTATACCTGTTCTTTCATTAAGTTCTTTTGTTTTCTACCTATCCATAAGTACTATAGATATGTTTACCTATCCAATAGTTTTGGCTTTCCCACCTTATAATGTAGATTCAACTTCTCAATTCTACAAACATTTTCAAGGAAAACAAATATTAGTATTGTAATATTGGTATGCAAATCAACTTTCTCGAATCCAAAATAGATGATAAATGATTTAAATAAAGTTCACTGAATATTTTTCAATATACATTTGTTTGAATTACCTGGCAATAATGGAGAAGATAAATGTGACTATTAGAAATATGCTAAAGAAGCTAGTGACAAATGTGGCTATGGTGTCTCGAACACCATAAAAGAACAATCCTATAGCTAAATTAGTGTTGCCAATTGGGTTGGACCGTCCATTACTACAACAAAAGGGTTATTAGTAACCACATTTATCATTGCTAAAATTATAGTATTAGCGACGACATGACGTCGCTTAAAAGAAAACAAAATTTTTGAACAACTTGCGTCGAATTAAGTATTTGTTGTCGCACAAAATTTATATATTTACGATGACTTGTCTTCGCCAAAAATTGAACGGATTATTAGCGACGACATGTCGTCGCTAATATCCATTGGGGCCAACAATTTTTGCGCCAGTTTGTACATTATTTGCGAGGACTTTTCGTCGTAAATATTAATGGTTACAGCTGGCTGTGACGTGGCCAAAAAGAGGCAGAAAATTTGGCGGTTTCCCGCGAATAGGTTCCAGATATTTCTTTATTTTTTGTAACGATGATGTAAAACATCGTCGCAAAATTTTTTTCCAGAAAATTCTTTTCAAAGTGACAGTTTTTGCGATGAAGCGTGTCATCAGAAAAAATGGTTATAGAAAATTCTATCAAGGACGACTGTTTTTTGCGACGATAATTTTAATAATGTCGTTGCAAATAACTGGGGATTTAATTTTTCCCAAAAAAAAGGGCAGAAACTTGGGCGGTTTCCTCAAAATTATTTGCGACGACATTGTTAAATTATTGTCGCAAAAAATGAATCAGGGTATATTCCTTAAGAATATTCTCAGAAATATTCATAAGCTGAAAAAGAACGCCGTCATTTTAACATTAATTGCGACGACGATTTAATCTTTGTTGCGACGACACAATGTTGTCGCAAAAAACTACCTGCATAAACGAAATCGCAGACCTCCTTCCGCCATTTTTCCCGGTGAGCCTCTCGCATTTTCCCTTACTCTCGCTGTCCAAAACCTCCAAAAACCGTCCAAAAGCACTGAAAATAGCTTAAAAATATTGTTCTCTCCTTAAATTTTTCATTTGTGGAGAAAAAAAGTCAAAAAGTGCGGAGTTTTCATCTCCCCCTCGCTTTCCAATTTTCCGGCCGCCGGCACCCTCGTTTTCCTGCTGCCTTACCGTTCTCCAACCCCCGGAATTTGTGTGTTTGGATTTTGTGAGTAAATATTTTGGTATTTTGTTAATTGATTTTGGTATTTTTGTTATGGTTTATGATTTTGTTTTAGATTTTGGATATAGTTTGTGATTTTGAATTTAGAATTGTGAATTTTAAATTAGAATTGAAACCGAAATATCTGATAATTAGATTAAAATTTGTATGAAATTTGTTTAATGATGATTATGTGATAATTAAAAAATTAGATAAAAATTTTAATTAGGATTATATTAATAATTAAATAATTAAATAAACTAATGTTAAATACTTATTATAAAATAATTTGTGTTAAGTTTCATAAAATTTGATAAAACTTTATAAATTCTTCGTAGTGGGGATGCCTATAGACAAGAGTTAGATACATTTAAGGAACCAGTTGTCCGATGAGTACTGTGATGATTTGTGTGCTTTTATTGAGGTTGGAAAGAATTATGTAAATTTACTCGGGGGTATTAGTTGTCCATGTATCAAGTGTAGAAATCATGAGATGTTTTCACCCGAAATAGTGAAAGCGCACATACATCGATGGGGTTTTGATACAAGTTACACCACATGGATTCACCATGGTGAAGTACGTCTTGCTACTGCAGTTGTCAGTGAACCTGTTGACGAGATGTTTGCAGTGCTAAATGATGTGGCTGAGATTAGTGATGATCATGAGATAATGGGTGAGACAGAAACAATTATAGAAAATACCCATTACGATGAATTTAGAGATCTCTTATCCGAGCTCCAAGTCGGATTGTATCCGGATTGCACTAAGTATTCATCGTTGTATTTTTTAGTGAAACTAATGCATTTAAAGTGTTGTACAAGTGGCCTAATGAATGCATGGATGAAATGTTGAAGCTACTAAGAGATGCAGTTCCTGAAAGAAACAAGTTACCTACATCGCATTACGAGGCAAATAAGTTGTTGAGTAAACTGGATCTGAGCTATGAAACAATTCATGTATGTAAGAATGACCGCGCTTTGTTGGGTGTGTTCATGAATTGTAAGGGACTCTTAGAAGTTAAGACCCAAAGAACAGTGTTTGGGTAGATTTTACGAGTCCAATACTAATTTAAATTAGCATTTAAATGATTTTATTGCGCATCTTCTATAATTTGTAAATTTTAAGAAGAATAATTGCGTCGTTCTTGCATCAGTTAGCATCAGAGCAGAATTCCCAAGTTTAAGTCGTTCGGCCTAAAGGGTGCATTTTTCTAAAGAAGGAAGAATGTGCAGGAGCATTACGCCTCTCGTATCTGTTGTAATTTTTGGGAGGATTGATTATTGTGTTACTCTTACACCAGAGTTGGTGCTTTCAATGATTACAGTGGTACTTGTATATTGTTAGGCAAACTAACTCTTATAAAATAGTGCTTATGTAAATAATAAATATTAGAGCGTTATCTCAATATATATTTGGAGCCAATGGGACATGATAACAATGCCTCGCAATTGTCTTCCCAATTCTAAGGCCTGGAGTCTTGTAAACATATGTAAACACAAATGATTCCAAATTCAATGAGCGCGTTTGGAACTCGTTTCAAAATGATTTTAATTTTTGTATGAAAATATAAATGAAAACGTTTTTAATATCAGACAAAAATTATTTTTAAAAATGCATTTGATAATTTTATCAAGAGATTATTTTCAGTGTAAAAAAACTCATTAATGTCTCTCTTTCTCTTTCTCTGGTCGAGAGAAGAGAAAACAAAAACAAAAAATGAAAAACGACTAAACGTCGTTTTTCATTTATTTATCATTTTATACTAAATTAAAAAATCATTTTTATTTTTATTTTTTATCTTTATTGCGTTAAACGCTGTTTTAAAAACGTTTTTATTTTTTTTAAAAAAACGTGAAAAATAAAAATGAGATTAATTCTAAACACGGCCAATATCTTCTAATTGCAATTCTAGAAAGTGCAAAAGAGTTCTTCATACACAGCTTTGAGAGTGTGGGCAATGAATTAGCTGTTTTCCCATGTCTGGGGATCTACAGGCTTCAAGAATGGAAGCGCGTGCGAGGTTGAATTTTCTGGCCCTTTGAAAGGAAAGGCTGGTCGGCTTGTGAGATATTGACTCTTGAAGCATGAGATTGGAGTAACTGATACTTCCAAATTGAGCAGGACCACGGATTTGCATGGAAGTGAATTTTGTCCGTATTAACACAAGATATATTTTTTTTTTTCTTTTTGGGCTTGTCTGGTAGTAGTGAGTTACTAAATTGAAAAAATAGATAATTTACTTTGAAGAGTGCATAAATCTAGATATTTATCCTTTATTTTTAATAAATACTCTTTTGTTAGTGTAATTATTTGACTAAAAATGTTATGAATCAAGAGTAAAGAGTAAAAATCCTGACTAATGCACTTTTAAAAGGTATTTGTCAAGATTATCCTACTGGATCGATCCTGAAAATTGGGCTTTACAAAATTGTGTAGAGTAATTAATATTTGGAAATTTTTTAAAAATATCCCCGAAATCTTTTTATTTTTATTTTTTAACATTAATCTATATATTTTTACCTTTTATACTAGAACCAGACAAGTGGTAGAATTTTTCAGAAATAGTACTTTTAGTAAGTCAAGTAATTAAGAAGACGGAATTTGTAATTTTCTCTTAATATTTGGATCCTAAAAATTTATTAGTACCTCCACTAATTCTTAATTTATGGTTATTATAATTTTACCTTGTATTGAAATTAGAAAAAAAAAAACCCCCCCATTAATACACTCCTATATTAACTATAAAGAGAAATAGTATTTTTTTCAAAAAAAATAATAATAATAAAAGAGTATACACCCACACCACCACATTAATTATAATTAGAAAGTAATTTTTAAGGGAATAAAAAAAACGTACCCCACAATTATGGTTAAAGCTAATTTCATCTTTATAAATCCTAAAATTTTCTCCATCAAATTCTTTGAAAATTTCAATGGAGGTTCCAATTGAAATTAAACAAAAAACATGTCTCTTAAAGCGCAACAAATGCTAAAGTATGTAGAGTGTATTATACCTCCGTATCCTTTCCTAACTTGTTTTAGAACAATTTTTGTTCGAGTGTTTTCTGTTAGATTTGTTTTTTATTTCTTTTTCAATGTCTTTTATTTGTCATGTGTTGTTATGTGCTGGGTGGATTTTAGTGAGAATAATTTTGTAGCTCCGTGCCTTTTATCTTTGTTGCTAGGTCCATTTGGTTTTCTTTTTTACTTTAAAACATTTGTGCGTGTTTTGAAACCGTTTTTAAAATTAGTTTTCGCATATTTTAAAAAGTAAAAAATAAAAATAAAAATAAAATCACGTCTATTTAGTAAATTTTAAAAATAAAAATAGTGAAAATAATTTTTATAAAAAAATTAAAAAACAGTTGAAAATTATTTTCACTTTTCTATTTTCATTGTTAGTACTTATCAATAATATTATAATATATTAATTAATAAACAAGATTTTACGTTTTTATTGTACTCAAAACAATTTCATAAAAAACTAAACAAATATAATTTCAGAATCAGTCTCAGAATAATTCTCAAAACAATATCATTTTTACGTTTTATTGAAAATAAAATCATTTTAAAATTAATTTCAAACACTCCCTTTATGTTAAGACGAGATTTTAATAGTTATGTTCTCATCATTACTACTCATTAAATATGTAACTTTAATAATTATTAAAGTAATCATTAAAATCAAACCAACATAATTTATTACGTTTAAATGCCCATATTTATATATCTACATACATGCAGACACTTCAATTTGTCCAGTAGTTTACGAAACAACACATACTATAGTCATTCTTCTCTTTCTACGTTTGCCCGCTTTTGCTTTTAATTAATAAATATTTAAAGAATTTTGGATGACGTATAGTTTAAGTTAAACAATTTATTTTAGATTTCAAAATTTTTATAATATTTTATCAAAATCACATACTGTTTTTATCTCGAAAGAAAAAAAAATTCACGTACTGTTTAAATTTATAATATTCTATGACATCAGATACGTATACATTTGTTCATGAAGCGTCCTAGAGGGACTTTTGTCTTCTTCTACTTTGTTTTACTGTTGTTACATTAGCCTTTGTATTTTCTAGAATATTAAATTATGCTTCTAAGATGTTAATGCTATGCAGCTGACTCTGGCATTCCTAATCAATTTTTTTAAAGCAAAAACATATTTATTTGAATCGGGCATGGGCGAGGTATATACACATATAAATGTGTGTGTGTGTGTGTGTGTGTGTGTGTGTGTGTGTGTCTAATATGTGGACGTCGATTTTTATAGGTATTTCAAACCTGGATACACGGCCCATCTTAATAAACTAATTAGGCATCTATTTTGTTTCTTTTGAATAAAAAAAGTGGTTCGAATAGAAAAAGGAGAGCTTGAAATTTTGAGTCTTTGTTTAATAGCTATGATTTAGATTGGAACAGCATACTAGATAAAAACGACAGAAACCAGATGATTCATGAGTTTTGACACCATTGGTCTAAACAGAATTACCTAATTGAGTTGTCTGAATCTTGAGGATCTTCAACTGGGCCTGCTCTAGGGTATTATTATATATAGAGACATATATATATATATATATATATGTATATATTAAGTATTATGTTGACTACTAAGGTGCATACATCACCTTCTCTAGGGTATTATTATATATAGAGACAGATAATATTAGGTATTATGTTGACTACTAAGGTGCATACATCACCTTCTCTAGGGTATTATTCTATATAGAGACATATCTATATATATATATATATATGTTTATATTAGGTATTCTACCGCCTGGAGAGTCTTGTAAACAAATGTAAACAAAAATGATTCCAAACTCAGTATCTTCTATTTGCACACACCAGAAAATTCATACACAGCTTTGAGAGTGTGGGCAATGAATTAGCTGTTTTCTCATATCTGGGGATCACAGGCTTCAAGGATGGAAGCGCGTACGAGGTTGAATTTATATATAGAGACATATCTATATATATATATATATATGTATATATGTTAGGTATTATGCTGACTACTAAGGTGCATACATCACCTTCTCTAGGGTATTATTATATATAGAGACATATATATATATATATATATGTATATATTAGGTATTCTACCGCCTGGAGAGTCTTGTAAACAAATGTAAACACAAATGATTCCAAACTCAGTATCTTCTATTTGCACACACCAGAAAATTCATACAGAGCAATGAATTAGCTGTTTTCCCATATCTGGGGATCACAGGCTTCAAGAATGGAAGCGCGTACGAGGTTGAATTTACTGGCCTTTGAAAGGAAAGGCTGGTTGGCTTGTGAGATATTGACTCTTGAAGCATGAGATTGGAGTAAGTGATGACTTCCAAATTGAGCAGGAACACGGATTTGCATGGAAGTGAATTTTGTCCGTATTAACACAAGCATGTGATCCCGTCAGCTTTATTTCCTATATTACCAGCATGATAAATTAAAGCTTGATCAATACCAGAGAGAACCCAATTATAGTACAGTGGATGGAGCCGACTACGATACAGCACATCAGGACATTCAACCCTAATTTAATTAGTTTGACCCTCATGAATATATTCAAAGTTTCATATATATATATATATATATATATATATATACTCTTCTACCATCTCTCTTCTTCTTCTGCTCATAACCTATATACTAAATTTACCGATTCACATGCTAGTTTCTTTTTTTTTTTAATCTTTTTTGGGATAGTTAGATGATTCATAATTGCGTATCAATAGTCACTATCAATAGTCACTATTGCGTATCAAAACGATGCGTAATATTTATATCAAAGGAAAAGCTATATATATCCAAAGCATGATGAATCTGTCCATTTTACTTCTTGTTGTTCGAATATGGGTATATTTGCAAGTTGTCTACTTACTGCCACTAAGCAAAATACAGAAAAAATCATGCAATATATATCAACTCAATTAAGAAAATTAATTGACTTGAATTACCTCGCAATAGTGGAGAAGATATATGTGACTACCAGAAGTATGCTAAAGAAGCTAGTGACAAATGTGGCAATGGTGTCTCAAAACAATCCTATAGCCAAATATTATCCTGCGTATAAATGCAAAATAGGATTCAACAACTCAAAGAGAGTTGAAAAACTGACAAAATGAATAATGAGTGGCAAATATTTCACTAAATAAGGGAAGCTGATAGACCATAATAAGAAAGCTAGTACACCATAAAAAGTAATCTATCATTATAGACTTGTGGAGATTTTTGACTTACTTTTTGTTTTATTATTTAAAATCTGAAGCCACTTTTGGCCTGACGCCTGACAGGTTCAAAATGCCAAGGGGAAAACGATGCCTATCAATAGTCACTATTGCTAGTATTAGTGCACTGATTACCTGCAATTTGATCAACTTTAATCTTTCAAACATAAGTTGTTTTTCTAAATAGAATTTTTTATTGTGTGTATTGTCGGTTAGAAGAAATAATTGTCGTTTCTCCTCTGCGACTTTTGTCATGTCGTTTAACTCAAACCACAAACGACATGTCTCATATATGCGTAAACTATCAAGACGTCATTTCTTTAGAGTAATTTTCGTGTTGTATGACGCCAGAAACGAAAAACGACATGTATCATGAATGTCGCTTCTGTCTTCAGAGGTAAACGACATGTGTCTGTATCTAACTGGATGACATGTCGTCTTTTGTTTATCAAGGTTATCAACAACAGTAACGGCAAGTAGCTTATGACTCATGTAATGTCATGTCCTTTAGATAACATAAATGACGATCCCTTAATGAAAATGTTAAAATCTCCATTCTACCATCAAGGGCTTTCTTCTCACTAACTAAAAAGAAGGATTTTTTTCTTCACTATTATGAAAGTTCCCTAATATTTAGTATTAAAATGATAAAGGATCGTCTACATTTCTTTGCCCAATAAAAAAGGTTCATCTTGTTTTAGACAAGAGAAAATAGCATCAAACTCAGAATGCAAAAATTTAGATATATCTCCCTATATATATATATATATATATATATATATTCCTTAAAGAGAAGATCTCTCCTCTTTTTTAATAATATATTCTTCCTTTGAAAAACCTTAAGTTGTAGAAATTTTGCGACATTTGTACGCTTAAAATCAGTCATTAATGCAGATGTAATTACTCCGTGCACAAGAAAAGAAAGAAAACTAGTAATTTCCTTTTGTTTTAAGATAATTGGTTAAAGAATTTCACACATTCTTGTTATTTTATGACGCACCCAGAGAAATATCGGCTTTAACATCGAAGGAGTTACTCTCCTCCTCCAGCCAGATCACTCACTAACCAAATGAAGCCTTGCTAATTTCTATTGCTATGCATGTGATCTCATCAGCTTTATTTCCTATATTACCAGCATGATAAATTAAAGCTTGATCAACACGAGAGAGAACCCAATTATAGTACAGTGAATGGAGCCGACTACGATACAGCACATCAGGACCTTCAACCCTAATTTAATTAGTTTGACCCTCATGAATATATTCAAACTTTCATATATATATATATTCTCTTCTACCATCTCTCTTCTTCTGCTCATAACCTATATAGTAGATTTAAATTTACCGATTCCCTCTCTCTCTCTCTCTCTCTCAAAGGTTGGACGGAGCACTCCTTTCTCTCTCTAAGCCCAGAATTAATCAAGGTATGAACATGCTAGCTTCTTTTTTTTAATCTTTTTTGGGATAGTTAGATTCATAATTTCAGTTTCTGTTCTGTCTAGTGATGAGGTGTGGAGGCCAGTCTCCTAGCTCCATTGTCGTCTTTTTTTTTTTTTTTTTGAGAAAGAAGACAAATACACTTTAAAAGTACTATATAAATCATTTTTTGGTAGAAATTTTAATTACCTAAATAGACACATGAGATCGGTATACGGAAATTGATGATCAAGATCACAAGACATTTTCCTTTTCTCTTATTTTCTTTCTTTGTATTTTCTATCATATTTTTTTTTAGAAAAAGAAGATAAATACACTTTAAAAGTGCATGATCACCGCATATATATCTCTCTCTTCCTCTCTACTCACCGAATATCTCTCTCTTCCCTCTCTCACTTCCTGTTCTCTCTCCCTCCACTATCTCTCTTCTTCACGCCCTCCATCTCTCACTTTCTTTCAGTCCTCTCCGGTAGCTGCACCTCCCCTGAAAATGGTGTGTATATATATATACATATATATATATATATATATTTTCCCTTAAAGAGAAGATCTCTCCTCTTTTTAATAATATATTCTTCCTTCGGAAAACCTTAAGTTGTAGAAAATTTGCGACATTAATTGTACGTTTAAAAGCAGTCATTAATGCAGATGCAATTATTCCATGCACAAAAGAAAGAAAGAAAGAAAGAAAACTAGTCATTTACCAAATGAAGCCTTGCTAATTTCTATTGCTATGCATGTGATCTCATCAGCTTTATTTCCTATATTACCAGCATGATAAATTAAAGCTTGATCAACACGAGAGAGAACCCAATTATAGTACAGTGAATGGAGCCGACTACGATACAGCACATCAGGACCTTCAACCCTAATTTAATTAGTTTGACCCTCATTAATATATTCAAACTTTCATATATATATATATATATATATTCTCTTCTACCATCTCTCTTCTTCTTCTGCTCATAACCTATATACTTGATTTAAATTTATCGATTCACATGCTAGTTTCTTTTTTTTTAATCTTTTTTGGGATAGTTAGATGATTCATAATTGCGTATCAATAGTCACTATCAATAGTCACTATTGCGTATCAAAACGATGCGTAATATTTACTATAAAAAATTCAAAACGATTTTCTGTATATACAAATCCGGGAACGTACTAAAGCAATGACTCTAATGTAAGAAACCCAGTTTAGAACCTTTTGCTAGAAGAAGTGTACAGTATAGACGTGGAAATTTTAATTACCTTTCCTTTTCTCTTATTTTCTTTCTTTCCTTTTCTCTTATTTTCTTTCTTTGCATTTTCTTTCATTTTTTTTAGAACGAAGAGAGCGCCGAATATATATCTCTCTCTTCATCTCTTTCCTCACTGAATATCTCTCTCTTCATGCTCTCTCTCCATCCACTCTCTCTCCTATATACTAGATTTAAGTTTTCCGATTCCTCCTCTCTCTCTCTCTCTCTCTCTCTCTCTCTCCCCTATATACAAAGGTTGGTGAATGAACTCCTTTTTCTTTAATATAATTTGAAGTCAATCAATCATATGAACGTGCAGAAACCTCATTTGCTTTAGAAAAAATGGCTAATCTCGTCCCACCCACAAATTGACCCTTTTTCAAGTCACAACCCTTTTGGGTTCAAGATATGTGTTATTGGATTCACATTAAGGTGGAACATCCATTCATGCATGCATGGAATTCGGTGATCAACAATATTGTGCATCAAGTGGTGGAATACTGATCCTACGGTTGATATGGAACATCTTACTTACGTTGATATGAAATAATTACTTCTTTCTGCCCTTTATAACCCCATCAATCATACCCTATCTTTCCTTAGCCTTGTTAACCTCCTCTCTTCTCTCTTCACTCTTTTTAACTCTCTCTCTCTCTCTCCCTCTAAGGTTGGACGCAGCACTTCTCTCTCTCTCTAAGGCCAGAAATAATTGAGGTATGAACATGTTAGTTTCTTTTTTTTAATATTTTTTGGGATTGTTTTAATCTGTGTTTTTTCATTTTTTTTATATTTTCGAGGCCTATTGTCTTCTTCTTTTTGGGGTGTCAATGAAGCTGTTCTTTCCATAATATATATATATATACACACTATATAAAAGTCAAAATATTTAATTAACTGTTTTGATTTATACATTACTTTTTACATAATGTTTGAAGATCTAAGAGATTATTTATGATAAAATGGAGATATTTTTTTAAACGTATTTCTTACATTTGTTTACATAACGTATTTCTTACATTGTTTTGGATAAAGATCTCATGCATGTTTAAATTACTAAATCCGCTTATTCAACTAAGATATAGTCTTGAAATTAAAAATGTAATATTAAAGATCTAATTTGATGTAGTGTTACTTGCCCCAGAATGGCTTTGGCGAGTTGGTTAGTTTTGGCTGCCGTGTTGCTGGCACAAGTATTCACAGCAACATTGCACATACTATCCAGAGTGATTATGAAGGACGGAACCTTCGTTTATGCGGTAATCACTTACCGTAATGTAGTTTCTGCTCTATCCATTGCCCCTCTTGCCTACTACTTTGAGAGGTTTGTTAGTTTTTAATGTGCTCATTTGGCTTTCTTTTTAATGTTTTTACTGTTTATAGCAGATGGAGCTTACTCCTAGTGTCTTCAATACTTAAATTCAATTTAATGTTTTTTTTTTTTTTTTGTTTGCAGATCTGCTGAAAAGAAATTTGGTCGGGCAGTTTGCTTCTGGCTTTTTGCTAGTGCTGCAACCGTGTAAGCCATATATAACTTGTGATATACATATAAAACAAAATATATCAAACTGTTTATGATATATATTTGCAATACAGGACATCCAATTCTGCATTTTACTATTACGGTCTCCGTGATGTCACAGCCACCTTTGCCACTAATTTATACAACTTAGTTCCCATATTCACTTTTCTCTTGTCACTCATCACCAGGTAAGACATGTATATTAAAAACTTTGTTTATCGTTATTGCCAATTTTTTTATACAAATTTTCATTATTTTGTTTTCAAATTGCATATGTGCTTGCAGAACAGAGAAATTAGACCTGCGAACCAAACAAGGAAAAATAAAGACTTTTGGAGTGTTGCTGTCGCTTGTTGGAGCACTAGTTGCATCCTTGTACAAGGGAAAAGAATTGTATATTGTTTACCACCACCAACACAGGGACTCTCAGACGGTCACCACCCAGAACTCCCATGGCCACTGGGCGCGCGGCACAATCTTGATCATTGCATCATGCTTGACACGTGCATTATGGTTCATAGTGCAGGTACGTGGCTAGCCACTTTAAGAGAACAAAGGATTCATGTTCATTTCATGTCTTTTGAATTCCCTTTTTTTTTAGCTAATTCTTATTATTAACACTTTATAAAAATTATATAAGATTATATAAGTTATTTGTTCTCTTTCTTTCAGCGTAAACTCTTGGCGGTATTTCCTTTTAAATATACGGCAATTATGCTGCAAGGTGGTATATCATCCACGCAATCAGCAGTAATTGGCCTTTGCCTAGATAGACATGTTGCTGCATGGAAGCTCGGCTGGAATTTAGAACTGCTCGCCATAGTTTGCTCGGTAAGCCTACAATTTCTAACACATTTAGTGCTTATAGAACTGTGTTTCTAACTTATTTGGATGCTTGTTTGGCTTATGGGAAAAAGAACCAGAAAATTGATGAGCAATATGCTTTTCCAAGTCGTTATGTTTCAACCGAGAACTTCTGGAGTTCATGAAAATAGAGGAGAATAGTTGAATTAGGACGCTTTTAACGAGAATGAGAAGCCTACATTTATGTAATCAATGTCAAAGAAATTATTTAAGTTTGAGTTTTGTTGATTTTCTGTTGCTTGTTAATTACCTTCTATGGTCCGCCTTTCTGAGTTTCAACAATGTTTGTAAACTCTTTAATGATGGATAAATCAATGTATATTACTGTCAGAATTTTGCGTTTAAAGTTTGTGTATTTGTGCAGGGAACACTTTATTCAGCCGCAACATTTTGCTTACAATCGTGGGTGATCTCAATCCGAGGCCCCACTTATCCATCCATGTTCAACCCGGTCGGTCTAATTTTTGTAACCGTAACAGAAGCACTCTTACTTGGTGAAGCCATCAGAGTCGGGAGGTATGTTTTATTTTTCTTTCATTCACATTTGAATTCACTCTAAATGGATAACAATTATCTTAATACGCAATATCCACATATCACTAACGAAAGCATTCTAATATTGTGAATTGGAATTGTATTGTACCAGTTTGATTGGCATGATCGTCATTCTCGCTGGGTTATACTCCTTTCTGTGGGGCCCCAAAAAGAAAGAAGATGGAGAATCGGAGTCGACAACCCAACACGTGATCAGAGATCGGGTCAATGCTGGATAAGTGTCTTCTATACTAGGTGAAGGCCATTGGAAGAAATGCTTAGTGATTGTTATATGTTTAGACAAGTAACATTCTGTGTTTTCTTTATATGTTTAGTACTCATTAAATACTTAAAAGTAATATTATATGTTTAGTACTCATTAATTTAAAAGATTTATTCTTATAAAGAGAATTACGTACTTAAATACGATCGTAAATGAGCATGAACACTAATTACAAAGGCATTTAATTCTAAATATCATGAGATTCATTTCTGCCTTTCTTTATGGTAAAATATTAAACTATATATAAGCTTCAACTATCACGAGTAACAGAACTCCTTTTTTTATGCATATATAATTAGTTTTCTTCCTCTTGGATAACGTTAAATATTCTTGTGTTACAAAACTATCACGTGTGTTAAACTTTGAATTATTTTCTTTACAACATAGCATTATCACTTTGAGTTCAGATTTACTTTTTTATTTTCCTGGTTACTAAACTTATTAATTATTTGTCCCTCTATTATTGGCCTAGCAGTACTTGAATACCTCTTCAAAAATATTAATTACCATGAAAGTAAATATCTATCCTAACTATAATAGGCCTCGCACATCCACTCTTCCAAAATATGGAGAAGGTCCTAATTCCTGAAAGTTATTATAAAGTTAAAATGTGTACACAACGTAATAATTATTGGTTATGAAATAAAAAATTTATCTTCAATAAAAAAATTATCTTCTCTCTTTCATAAAAATGGGTTGGCCATGGACAATTCGAATGGTCTACCAAGTACTACTTAAACAATGTTATATAAATCTCTTTTCACTATCATCTTTTATTTTCTGATTGATGTGTTCAAATTCTTGATAATTCATGCAATACTTAAGTACAACACCTGAAAGACCAAAAAAAAAAAAAAACAAAGAAAGAAAGAACTCAACTGTATTATTTCCTCTCACTAGCTACAAAAATAATTAAGCATATCCTAGATAAATCTGAATCAGATTATAATTTGCAGAATATAATCAGCAAATCAAACACGTAAACTATCACTTGTTTAGATGTTTCGAGTATAACAAATTGACTACAAAATTCCTTCATGATGATCATAAGTAGTACCGATCGTTATCATGGAATCAACTGTGCATTATAGATGTCAAAGCTGACCGAGGGCACCTAATGTACTAATTCCGCTCTTAAGTGAGTGTTGATTATTTTCATTTCACGTAATCAAGATCAAAAGGGTCCCCTCTCTAAAGTGTGTGTGTATATATGTAACTTTTATATGTTTAATATTACTTTTAAATGAGTGTTTAATATTACTTTTGAACATATAAATCTTTTATATGTTTAGACAAGTAATATTCTATGTTTAGTACTAAATTAATGAGTACTAAATATTCTATGTTTTCTTTTAAGTAATATTCATTTCTCTGAACAGAGATAAACGACATGTCGTCTTTTTTTATCAAGGCTTATCACTCAGGTAATGTCATGTCCTCTAGAAAACATAAATGACGATCCCTTTTAAATAAAGGAAACGTCATAAAGTTCGTTGGTGTTGTTAGAGTGTCGTTTTTGGATTAACATTTTAAAAGGAAAAAAAAAAAAGATAAATACCTTATACAAGAGTCCTGACTTTTACTGTTTATTCTTAGTTAATACCATTTTCAATTAAATATTATATTAATCACAAGAGTATTAATCAAGAATAAGGAATATTAATATAGACGAATGCACTTCTAAAGGTAAGTTTAGTAATTTCTCCTCCATTATTTAAGAGTAAATAGTAAGTGCAATTGAACCATGAAGGAGAGTTTAAATGGAGTGCATGCGAAGATAGCTTTTAGCTATCTTGATTATCTTCTCTATGAATATGAGAAACTCGAAAACAAATTGAAGACAACTAGACAAGTAATGAATAGGCATTTAACTCAATCCATCAGCCTTTTTTGTAGATGTCATCACCATTAATCTCAACTCAAAAATGGGAAGAACCATAACTTCAACGTTTTTATACATAAGTTGTTTCTTACCTTATTAATAGGTCAGTTTTCAAATTGATCAGAGAGCTTAAAATGGATTACAGGAATAAAAATCTTTTCAGATTACTGCAACTTCTTGCTCTATGTCCCCTTTAATTAATTTATCACGCCTCAATTTTCATATCCTCCAAAAGGGAATTCAGTAAATTCATCGAAATTTTATTACATATGACAAGCAACATGAAAACAATTACTTTTTCCAATACACATTAATAAAACCACTTGTTAATACGGAGAGAAAAAAAAAAAAAAAAAAAAACGTCAAAAATCCAATCCAACAAGAAAATTAAAACATGTGTATTCCAAAATGCAAGGGACTTAATTAGAATGGCTTCTTGAGAAACTCCATAACATAGGTGTTGAAAGCATCACACAATACTCGGAAGCCTTGGAATCCAGAACCCTTAGCCAAGGCCTCAAACTCCTTCTCCGTCCTCTCTTTGCCGCCGGGGTTATGCGCCAACATGATGACGTCAATGTGCACAACTCCTTTGGTGGCAAGGCTGGAGTCGGGGGCATCGGGAAGAATGCACTCCGCGACTATCACTTTCCCATTCTCCGGGAGCGCATCGTAGCAGTTCTTTAAGAATTTTAAACAGTGCTCGTCGCTCCAATCATGACAGATCCACTGCATTACAATAGTTTGACACGATTCAACATCAATATAAAAGCCCTTCATGTTCAGCTGAAAGATCACCAACGAGATAGGGAATAGTATGGTACGGAGGTAATTGAACAAAATATTTCAAAACTCACCTTCATGAAAACTGCATCTGCTTTTGGCACACTCACAAACATGTCTCCTCCAACATGCTCCACACCTGTATCACCCCCATAATCCATCTTAACATAATAATTACATATACATGTGTAGTAAATAGAGCATGTCATTTTTTTTTTTTAACTAGGAGGGAGATTTGCACTCGTGACCTCTGTTTATAAATCTGATGTGACATTACTTTCAATAAATATGTACTTTCTAACAGTAGTATTAATATAAGATTTGTTAAAGTATAAAACTATTGTTGGCCCACCTCCTAACAGTTTAAGCTTTTGGAATGGATTGGTAAACTAACATGGTATCAGAGCGGAAGATCCTGAGTTCAAACTCCCGTAATTGCACTCTTTATCCTCATTTAAAAATTGTCATGTATTGGGTTTTTAATATATCTCGAGCTTAAATATTCACGTGGGCTTTCCAATTAATTTACCCACACGATTACCCATTATCCAGCCCAC